>NC_133618.1:408339216-408636716 GCF_048593235.1 Sminthopsis crassicaudata | reverse complement strand
ATATCACTACCAATAGCATCATATCCTCCTCCCTTTTGGGAAGAGGAGACTCACAGTGCTGTGTCTTGTTGGATTCAGTTTTTGAGACAATGATGAAGGGAGATTGTTATGTGAGTTATATATCTCATGAGGTTAAAGGGCCTTCAGTTCTGATTCTGAAGTGAGGCTTTCCCAAAAACACTTCCCTTCTCTCCCAATCTCCAGAAAACCTCTTCCAAATGAGACCAAAAATATCAGTGCAAGGTAAATGTTAAAAACAAAGGTAGAGTGTATATATATTCCTATATCTCTTCTGAATAGGGCTGAGAGAGGAAGCTATAAAGTGGTTTTTCTTATTAAAATACTGTCTTCCAAATGAAAAAAAAATGTAGGAATGGTAAAAAGCATGATTTTAAAAACATTTTGGATCACTGAGGCTTTGTTTTCATGATGTTGATTTCAATACTGGAACTTCTAAACTATGAATCTACTTATAAACTTGAGTACCAGTTACTTGGGTTGGATCTAATTTATTTGGGAGTGTGTAACACCCTCTCACATCGAGTCAAAAACATCAATTCCTCATGAAAAGTTGTAAATAAATTTCCTTTAAAAGAAAATAGCTCATGTTTCTTCTCAAGTTTGAGAAAGGCGAGTTCAATGTTAAATAAGCGTTTGGGAAGTGTGTCCTAAATACTTAGAAGTTTAAAACTCCTAACTTTTGGTTTTAGTGCTCACAAAGAAGAGTACCTCTGTTGTGGAAACCAAAAAATATTTAGATGTGAGTGAAATATGTAATTGGATAATAGATTTTTATAATCATTCAAAATTATTTCCATAATGAAGGAATGTTATCAACCATATTTTTTGTCACTAAATCAGAAATACTTGATTATGGATTGTGTACCGCAAGACTAGAAGCATATGAGACTCACAGTTGTGTGTCTAAGTAAAAGCAATCTGAGTGTTTTTGTCTTATCCTTTACAGTTTTAGTGTGAATTCCCTTTCTTTCAAAGAGACCATGAAATGTACAAGCTTTCCTGTGTGTCTATAAGGTTCATTCACTGCAATTTGAGATGTGTAGTATTTGGGCTGAGTCTTTGAAGTTTCAGGGCAGAGAAATGTCAGATCCCTATGTTTTGAAGTATATATATTTTTTTGTTTTTGTTTGTTTGTTTGTTTTTGTTTTCTTTGGGAGTCTTTGTAAGATTTACTATTCATTGTGGATTAGGAATAGGATGTTCTAGATAATCGTGTGTTCTGATCAATAGAAAACTTTTTATTTTTTAGTTCAGACCTGTGTTTTCAATTGTATAGAGAATTGCTTTCATTAATGCAAGTCAACAGATATTCTATAATTTAAAGTCTTAAAGAGTTCCCTTAAAGAGTGTGTGTATATAGGAATATTATATAGGAATACACACACACACACACACACACACACACACACACACACACACACACACTCCACTTTTGTTTTTAACATTTATCTTGCACTGATATTTTTGGTCTTATTTGGAAGAAGTTTTATGGAAGTTGGGAGAGAAGGGAAGTGCTTTTGGGAAACCCTCACTTCAGAATCAGAACTGAAGGCCCTTTAACCTCATGAGATATATAACTCACATAACAAACATAATCACTTAAAGAGTTATAAGTGATTTTTTTCATAATATTACAGTTAATATTAGAAGCATGGATTGAATCCAGGTCTTTTTTGACTCCAAAATAGGCCTGTGCTGACTCTGAATTTAGCACAGGACTTTGGCATGTAGCATACTCTTAGCAAATGCTTGTTGATTGACTCTCAATAGTTATTTCTTTGTATTATATAACTTACCATTTTTCAAAAAAATTGTTTTTACTAAAATCCAAAAGCAATATTATGTTACAAAATATACTTGTTCTTCATTACCAATTGTTTACATTCTAAATAATTTATAAACAATTATTTAATTTATTCTTGAGCAACAGCACATTTAAAATATTTTTGAGGCAAAAAATGAATGTCATAATTCCTTAAATTGAAAATAATTTTCTAAACAAGTCTTCCTAGTAGTCTTCAACAGCATAAGAGTATAGGAGCTAATTAAAATGCCTTATAGCATGAGAAAAATATAGCAAAACTACTACTCATTTGTCAAGAAAGCCTATTAAGGAATTATGTATTTGCCAATTATTCTCTGTAAATAATTCTGAATATCTTTATTAAAAAAATAAAAAATAGCTATCCAAATGATTAATAAATGCTTTTTTAAAAAATAGCAAAAACAACAGCACCACCACCATCACTACCACCAATAAACCCCAAACCCTAAAAGTTATTTCCAATCAAAAAGCTTCCATAAATTATCAACATCTATTAAAATACATGAAGTATCTAGGAATTAATCTGATAAAAGTACAAAATGTACACTGCTCTTGAAGTGGGATTTTAGAAGGGGAATCTGTTTTGTCCATTTATCTTTAAGTCTAGACACTCATGGACAAAATTGAACTCCTGAGATTGTATCCTCTTTGCTGACCTGCACTTGACTATCATTGAGCTATAGAATCCAGCATGTCTGTAAATGAACATAGTTCAGATGGATTGCATGTGTCATATAACAAAACTGCTTTGCTTGTCTCCCCAAATGCAATCTGACCAATCTTGAGATCACTTGCCTACCTTCATGGTCTTGGGCTGCCATATCATAAATAAAAGGACTGACTATAACTGTAGGCTTCATAGAGTATTGTTGGGGCTTTGTGATTTGAGGAGTGTTGAAAATCCCCTTTTCCCCAAAATATCTACTCATAATGTTCAGACAGGTGTCTGGAGTTCCCATCATTAGTCACTTCTTTGACTTAAAGGATTATCTACAGAAAACCCCACTTAAATGCAAATATTGTACCTGACATTGGTAACAAATTAAACCATGATTACACAGTGCCCTACATATATGGAACTATATAAGAACAGAGCCTGAAATTAATTATGTTTTATTAATATAGAGAACTTCCAGGTGAGGTAACTCCCTCTATCAATGAAAGTCAGCAACTTCTCTGTGCTATACTTATAGTGCCTAGAGCATTAAGAAGGTTTTTTAGGGTTTGTAACCAGTATATTTCAGAGCTGGAATCTTGAATCCAGGTCAAGACCGACTCACTATGCCATATTGCCTCAATAAAGAACTATACAAACTATACTTTAAAAACAAAATTTTTTGTTTTGTTTTTATATCAGGCAAATTTCTTCCAATATCCCTTTCTTTCTGTATTCTCAGAGAGCCATCTGAATGAATCACTTTTTTTTTTTAATTTTTTTTTATTATATATATATATATATTTTATAATATTATCCCTTGTATTCATTTTTCCAAATTACCCCCCCTCCCTTATTCCCTCCCCCCGACGACAGGCAATACCATACATTTTACATGTGTTACAATATAGTCTAAGTACAATACATGTGTGTGAATATCATTTTCTTGTTGCACAATAAACATTAGAATCCGAAGGTACATGCAACCTGGGCAGACAGATATTAGTGCTAACAATTTACATTCCCCTCCCAGTGTTTCTTCTCTGGGTGTATCTACCTCTGTCCATCATTGATCAACTGGAAGTGAGTTGGATCTTCTTTATGTTGAAGATTTCCACTTCCATCAGAATACATCCTCATACAGTATTGTTGTTGAAGTATACAGTGATCTTCTGGTTCTGCTCATTTCACTCAGCATCAGTTGATTTAAGTCTCTCCAACCCTCTCTGTATTCCTCCTGCTGGTCATTTCTTACTGAGCAATAATATTCCATAACTTTCATATACCACAATTTACCCAACCATTCTCCAACTGATGGACATCCTGAATGAATCACTTTTAATGAGTTCAGGTAGAGTAAGAAGAGTTCTAGTTTGTCAGGAGCTGCAGAAAAGGATGTTAAAATGTGATGGCCTTGGATGGAATGAGAACTCCAAGAACTTGGGATGGGGAAGGGTGCCAAGAAGAAGAGCAACATCTAGTGGGATATAAAAATTGTTGAAGAATTCAGTGAACTCCAAAGTTTTGTTCAGGGTAAATACCATTGTATTCAATTCAATATCATTTACTTAATTTCAACTCAATCCAATAGACATTAGGATATGTGCTTACTACATTATGTGCAAAGCACTGTGGGAGGGGAAATGACAAAGATGTATATAATGCAAACTCTGCTGTCCAGGAGTTTATAATCCATGATAGTAAGAGGACAAGTACACAAATATATCTTTCAAGTGACAATAAGATAAGTGCAAGTGGACCGTTCAGGCAGAGTGCTTTGAAAAATTTAAGGAGGGAGAAATCACTTTAGCTTGAGGCAATATGTGTATATGCACATATGCAATGTACATATGTGCACATATATATTCATGTATACATAAACATTTGTGTGTGGAGTCTTCTACTAGACCTAAGCTTAAAAACTATACAATCTATTATAATATAATCTATATTTTACTCTTTATATATACATACAGATTATTTGGCCAGTAACAAGTTACTGAAACAAGCAGGTCTCAGGTAGTTCACTAGATTATGACTACTTAAACTTTTTCTATTCGTAACCCTTTTTCACTCAAGAAATTTTTATATGATCCTATTTAGGTAAGGATATAAAATAGGCATACAAATCAAACATTTACTAATGATAAATCATAAAGAAATTTATTTTAAAATAATTCTTTGGTATGCATATAATTTTAACATTTATTGAATATGAAAGCAAATTTGTATACAAATAAGATGGATGTGATGTTTATTTTTACATAAGGAATTAAATCTTGGTGGAATATTTGATACTTTTGACTATTGCCAAATTTTTCATGACTCTTACATTCAATTATGTGACTCATATGGAGTTGTGGCCCACAATTTAAAAAAAAACTTTCCCTGGATGATGTTTTATAACTGTTGATCTGCATTAGGAAAGGGATTTTCCTCATCAGGAGTACCCTATACTAGTTTGGAGATATGTGAAAATCTATCTATTTATCTGTCATTTTAACATAATCTACATTTGCATAATGTATACAATTCCAAGTATATGTATGTATGTATATATACAAATAAATGTATGTATACATATTCACATTTGAACATGTAGTCAGGTTTTAATTAGTGAGAATAATGAATTTCCTCTTAGTGGTCATATTACTTGAAAAATCACTGTATATTTCCATTGGGTGAGAATCAATAATCATATTTTACACCATTACAACTTTCAAATTGTGTGATTTGTTGAATACATGTGACAAGTTCAGGGGATTCATTATTTGAACTAATTTGGATCTAGCAATATATATGCACTCTGTGTAAGATATTGCTAAATAAACCAGTGAACCAACACTTTATACCTGAAGTCTGAAATTTGCCTTTCCTTCATTAGAGTATAAGAGACTTTAAGGGATCTTTGTCTTATGACTTTTGGAAAAGATCCAGGGAAAAGAAATTTAAAAAAAATCAAAATATACTGAAAGTTTGCTAGTAAAACAGAGAGAAAGGGAAAGAGATGGTATTTGACAGATAAGTAAGTTTCAGTTGACATGTTCCTTCAACTTTTATGTAAAGAAAGCTAGTATAAGTCATTAGTTTAGTGATATAAAAATTGGATCAGTAAATCAGTAAAAATCAGTAAATCTAATCTATTCATATTTATATATATTTCATATACACACACATACACCCTATATATTTTTTCATTTGATTCTCATAAAATCCCTGTAAGAGAGGCAGTATCATTCTTACATGTTGGAAAGTGAGATCTATAGAAGGAAGTGTTTTGACTAATAACAAAAAATGAGTTATTGGAACAGCTAGTACTGAAATGAGGAACTATCAAGAGGCCCCAAATAGTGTGTATATATATATATATATATATGTATATATATGGCTTTTATATCTCTTTGGTTTTATTAGCACAAAACCCAATGAATGGATAATAATGAGATATTACTTTTTTTTTTTTTTTCATGGCACTCATGCTATTTTGATAGTTTGGGATAAGTTTTGTTGAGAGACACATGATGTAGTAACTAGAATGTTGACCTTGGATTCAGAAGAGTTTGTTTCAAATTCTTCCTCAGACCCTTTGTAGCTGTGTAATCTCAGATAATCCAATCTCTTACAGCCTTTTTTTCCTCATTGCACAATAAAAATATTTCCTAAGGATTTTGCAAGAAGTGTTTTGTAAACCTTAAGGTGATATTTGTGTGCATGCATCTATACACATAGATATGCATATGTGTACACATATATGTATACCTAAGCTTTTTTATTATTTTTAAGTTTGTACTTGCTGGCTTTTGTCAATGTTCTTTGCAAAAATAGTGATAAGGAGAAATACTAAAATATTATCAATAAATTGCTCTTTGGGCACGCAAGTTATGACAAGTGTAGTTTTATTCTAATGTCTTTGAATTATTGGAGTTCCTTCTTTGCTGAAGTCATTCAGAAGAATACTTATTGTGTAGACCCAAGGGGTTAAACCCCTGCCACACTTATGCAAACGTCTGGAATGCAACATTCTACTCACTTACGCAAAGAGTTTCAAAACTGAATCTCCCCATTGATTTTGAATAAGTGCTTCCTCTTCTTGGAAGACTGATCTGAGAAGAATGATGTATGAATAAGGGCAGAAAAAACTTTAGATTCATCATTGATAGCTGTAATGAAATATATTGGACTGTTATTTGGAAAAGGGAGTCGACTCATTTTTTTTTGTAGATAGGTGGAAAGCTGGAAGGCAGATTTTGATTTCAGTCTTTTGGGACGAACATCTTTGTGAAGTATCGAGTTTATTGGTTTAAGTAGAGGCTGCCTATAACCAGGAATCTGAAAGGTTGTATTTGAAATTCATTTACAAATCATGAGAGGGGATGGACTAGATGGTCTCTAAATTCCTTTTTCACACTCTGATATTGTGTAATTCCTTTATGGGATCACCACAGTGATTTTTACTTCTTGGTTATTCCGTTTATTCCTTGGTTATTATAGATGATGGTGACTGGTTACATTCTGCTCAGCCAGAAGGGGCTGCTGCTGCTGCTGCTGCTGCTAATGATAATAATAGTAATACTGTACATTATCTTTGATGTCTGTGATGCAATTGTATCCTCAAAACAACCCTGTGAGATAACTGATGGAATTTTCAATCTCCATTTTGTAGGTGAGGAAATTGAAGCTCAGGAGGTTAAAAGAATTTCTCAAAGTAGTACAGCAAGTTGGGAGCAGGAGAAAAACTAAAAACTCAGGTTCCCTCTCTCCTAGACTAGTGTTCTTTTCACTCCAGCCCAGCTTTTCCTAATTGCTATTAAATCTTTGACGTGAATTTTTATCTCATTGAAACATCAAGGTTTTAAGCAATATTTCTGAGGTCATCTGCTGAAACAGTAGCCAACCTAGACCCCAGCTAGACACATGCTCATAAGTCTTGTTCCATCACTAACAAGTCTAAAGGAAAATAGTACTCACACGCACCCCTTAGTGGAGATAAAGCTTATAAAGTTACATTCAGCTACAAAATAGACAAGCATAGTAATTTTGGTGCGAAATGTACAAAGCCTTATTTACAGAACATCTCATGATGTTGTTCCCAGATGTCTTTTTAAAGAAATTTTTAGTTACATGCAGAGAAACTGAAAACTAGGAATATAATTGGTAGGAAACGTAAATCTGTCCAAAGAAAACAATTACAACAACTTGATGAGATATATATTTTCTTAGCATCAGCATAAAAGAAAGAACATTCTGATCCAGAAATGGTATGTAAGTAAATAAACTTTAATTGGTTTGACAATGCCCCTTTTCCTGGCAGTGCCAAGAATCCTAGCATTGTAATTACACAGTTCTGGGCAGACATGTGGTTTCCATTAAGAAAGACTTGTGATTGACTGAGTTCATGAGGCATGTCAGAAAAAACACATCAATGTCTTTATAAGAAGAAAAGAGAAATGGATTCAAATTTACTTTTAACTTCTCTATAGACCTATGTTTATGAAGATCTCAGAAATGGCATATATTTTGTCAAATTTCAATAAATGAAGTTGACTCACAGTGATAAAATCCGCTCAAAGTCTGCTTTTTTTTTTTTTTTTTTTTTTTGCTTCTGTATGAGCTCAGTGAAATCTCATGTGTTTCAGAAAAGGGGCACTCTTCTCTTCATTTTCTGAATTTTCTTGAGGTCCCTCAGGAGAAAACATTGAATAAAATCTTAGTTCACTTCAGTAACAATTTTACATTTGTAAATATTTCCAATTAAAGAAGAAATTTATTTGAAAGTATTGTGTTGTATCATCTTCTTCATTCTGTTAATATACTGAAACTCAAAAGATAGCATCCTAACAGCTTTAAAAAGGAAAAATATTCAAATCTTATATTCTGGAGGAAAGAAAAACAGCTAGTTTAGAGAAGAGTTTTCCTCAAGGAGTATTTTAAACTAAAGCCTAATGACTTGCCTTAATCACCCAAAGTGACTTAAATGTTGAATAGTTTATTTTCTGTCTTAGCATACATACTTTTAAAATGACAAACATTTTTGGGTGCTGCCAAATACTGTCATCTCTTGGCAATATTAACATTTTATGCTAGATATATTTTCTTGACAATAAAACAATTGTTTTTTTCCCCCTGTTCTTGAAATTTTGTTTTGTCAAGAAATAGTAACAAAATTGATGGTAGCCTTTTTAATGGAATAACTCTAGAGAGGCATCTTTTATACACCCCTGTCACATTTTTGGTTAAATATTTGATTTTTTTTAAATTTAGGGAAAAAATCTTTTCATTTTATTTTCTTCATTCAGTTGAGAAACTAAATCTGTTTTTATTAGCAACTCTCTTTCTCTTTAGCTCTCACACTTGCTCTTGCTCTCACTCTCTCTTTTCCTAAATAGTATTCTTAATGCTTTATACATAAAGACTCAAGGAACATTAAGTAGAATTTTAGTCAAAGTAGGCCCTATATATCAACCATCTGATAGCTAACTCCAGATTTTCTTATGGGTTCATAGGATATTAGATCTAGAACTGGAAAAGACCTTGGAGATCATATAATTTAATTCCCTTAGGGTAAATTAAAGCTCAAAAGATTCAAATGACTTATTCAGGATGCAGATAATAAGTAGCAAAATACTTGTCTCCATTGATGTTTTTTTGATAATATATCAGATCATAGAAAATTGTATGCTGTAATGGAAGGAAGATGTTCATATTAATTTCACTCAGCCATTTTTTCTTAATAATGGTGAGAACATAGAATGAACTGAGATGTGTGTCACACTGCTTCTCATGTTGAATTTTCTCCTTTATACAAATTGGGCAAATTTCCAGTTCTATTCTACTTAATGAATGTTTATTAAGCTCTTACTATATGTGAGGCCCTGTAATAGGTTCTGGAAATGTAAAAGATAAAATAAAACAGTTTCTGCTCTCAAGAAACTTTTATTTTATTGAAAGTAGGGATGGGGTATAACATGTACTTAGATAATTATTATGTACAGGATGGATTAATACAACAATGGATATATAGATAAATAGAGATAGATAGACAGACAAAGGCAATATCATTCTATGGAAAAGTTACTGAATTTGGTATCAAAGGACTTGGCTCTAAATTCTACTTTTCCTACTTATTACATTAATATCTCTTAGTTCATTACTCTGTAAAATTAATTTACAGAGGATTTTATTAGAGAACCTCTGAGCTTCCTTATGGTCTAAATCTGAGTTTATGGAACCTTATGATTCTAAGTAAATAAAAGATATACTTAAGAAGAGAGTAGTAACAGTTGGCAAATGTGATGGAGTAGGAAGAGGAACAATATAGAAAAAGCTTGTCTGGAAGTAATAGTTGAGCTAAGACTTAATGGAGGTTGAAAGTTTTTGTAAGAAGAGATATGGAGGCAGCTCGTTCAAGAAAGGGCAGGAGTAGAGGGGGCAGCCTGGAGAGAAATGGAGCTTAAGTTCCTAGAACTACAAGTAGCATTCTGAGGGACTGTTACACATCTAGTGTTAGTTACAACATAAATGTCTTCTTATATTTGTGCAGTCTTTGCAACTTTTGGAAGTACTTCATAAGCATCATCTTTTACTTGGACTATTGAAATCACCTCTCAATTGTTTTCCCTGCTGCCTGTCTCTTTCCTCTATAACCTATATTCTAAACAGCTACTAAATTTATAATCCTAAAAACAGGCCCAGCCATGTCACTCCAATACTCAGGAAATCTTTAATGATTTTATTACTTCAAGGATAAAATGAATTCTCTTCAACCTGGTTTTAACTTCCTCTACATTTTTTCTCTCAGTTACTTTTTCCTATTGACTTCATATTATTTTTCTTTCATGAGTTCTATGTTCCAGCTATATTGACCTGTGAACTTGACATTACATTTCTTACCTCCATGCTTTTGCAAAGGCTGTCCTCTGGTCCTGGAATATAGGTCCTTATGATCCTCTGACTCTTAGAATATTTAGCTTAATTCTAAAGCTCAGTTCAAGTGCTACCATCTACAGGAGGCTTTTTCTGATCCTGTAAGTTATGCGTTTTTCTCTGTCTCTCCCCCACCATCTCTTTTTCATCTCTCTGTCTCTCCGTCTGTCTCTTTTGAATTTCTCTCTCTTTCTGTCTCTATTTCTTTCTGTCTCTCTGTCTGTATCAACACATGAGCTCTTGATTAAAAAAAAACAAACAAACAACAACTCTTTGAGGACAGGGACTGTTTCATGTTTTACTTCATTTCCTAGGTACCTGTATAAATATATATATTGAATATTTGTTCCAAAGAATCAATGGGGCAAAGGAAGCTGGCAATATCCATATATGTATAAATGATGAGTAAACCAAATCATGAAATTTTTCAATGAATTGCTAAATTTACATTATTCTGGATAAATCTGAATCCAGAACAAATATAGACTACCAGTCTGTCTTTCATCTATTACATCTTTAGTGATAGTCCTATCAGAAATCATAGAACTTTGGAAATTTGAAGGGATTTGAGGGACAATCTGGTCCAACTCTCATTTTACAGCAATATCTGAAGTCTAAGAGTAAGGGATGGGAAGTGATTTGCCTAAAGTTACACAGTTAAGTAGTGACAGAGTCAAAATTAGATCTAGCTCTTCTATTTCCAGTACAATATATTCTTTCCATTATACCATGCCTGCAAAATATAAAAAGTTTTTTTAAGCTTGCCAGGATAGTTTTCTTGGAGCCATTACTTCAATGTCAACCCATTTCCATGTTGGATATTCTTTAGATGTCATTGCTAGCCTTGCCATCATTTTACTAATTAAAATGCATTCTTGCAGCTTGAGTGCCAGGCAGAAAATCTTTATTTATTTATTTATTTTTATTTTTTATGCATTATTTATTCATAATCTAATTTTTTAATTTATTTATTATTTTTATTATAGCTTTTTATTTACAAGATACATGCATGGGAAATTTTTCAGCATTGACAATTGCAAAACCTTTTGCTCCAATTTTTCCCCTCCTTCCCCCCACCCCCTCCCCTAGGCAGAAATTTTAATAGATTCTCCATAAAATATCTTTTCCTTGTACTTGGCTACAGGATTTGCTTTTTGTGTTTCATCCACTGCTATATATCGAATGGGCTTGGACTTAGCTGTGTTGACTTATATAGCCAGGCCCAAGGAAAGGTCTCTTTGTGTTTCAGTCATTAAATAGTGAATGAAAGACAATTCTTTGTTTTCTGTGTTTCATTCACTGGATGGATGCATCCTTTGTGCTTTTGTGAGAGTCAATCCAACTTGTTCAGGTGTGGAGTTAGTCATGATAAGAAGGTGTTCATTGTGTAGAAGATACATAATTGCCATTCTTTGGGATTTGGTCTGCTATGGACAGTTTCACTCTTGAACATCTGTGTTGATCAGCGACCTGTTTATATTTGGTTTAAATTGGTGTCAATTATGAAGATCATTGCTATTAAGTACTTGTTTGACATTTGCCAAGATCCTCATAATCATTTCTATGAACTGTTTGACATGGAGAAGTTTTTGGCTGCTCTTCACTTCTATAAGATGAATCCATTGGTTTTGTGCAGCAGTGACGTACTAAAAGTTAAGAATTAAGACATTCAGATTTGCTGGTGCATCTGATTCTGAATAGGGAGCCTGAGTTTTGACTTGCAGGCTGAAGAGGAAGGTCACATAAATTGAGCTATGCCTCCTTTCACTCCTCTTTTTTTTTTTTTTTTTTTTTTTCCTTTTTCCTTCTAACATGGGTGGTGGTGGTGGGGAAGCACTATGGCTCACAGATACTCAACTGATATTATATGAGCTGTCCCTGTGGGACATGGAGCTGGGGATGTGAGTAGAGATGGCTTTGGAGTGGGGTAGTATATACTACCGCACATTCCTTTAGTAAAGAGAAGTTCTTCCCACACTATGACACTTTCCTGTGTCACTCTCCTTCCCACTCCCAGGGACATAGTTTTCTATGTTGTTAGGTTAGGGGTTTAGGGAAGGCTATTGTCTGCAGTGGGATCCTATGTTGGAATTGAGCCTAAGGCTAGATTCAGTAGACAACCAGGGGGCAAGGATGGAGAAGCAGGAATCCCAAGTAACTTCTCCCTCCCTCTTTATTTATTGTTCTTAAGCTAGAAAGGGAGAAAGTATATTTCCTTTTCTTTACCCTGGACCAGTTTTTCCTGGGGTGTGTGTTCCTGCTCTACTTTTATATTACTATTGATATATTCTCTCAGCTAGATCTCCAAAGAACAATGGGGACTATTTAAAGCCTTAGTACTTTATATTAGTATAAAACAACAGCCTCAAACACATGCACAATAAAACCAACTACTTTAACCCATCCAATCATCATCTTCTACATCAAATACAGATTGATTAGAGGCTAAATCCTCTACAATCTTCAGTGAGCTTCCCAAATATTTGCAAAGAAATATTTTGCCTCTTGGAAGTTTTCTCTATACTTTTGCTTTTTGGATTGTCAGGATTGGTCAAAGTGGAAGAACATGCTATTTAGTTTTGGAATATAGCCCTTTATTGCCCTCTGACTCTTCAAAAGCTCAGTTCAAGTACAGCTATGTATAAAGAGACCTTTCTTGCACCTTCTATTTATGGTGTCATTCTCTTTCTCTCTGTCTCTGCTTTGTATTGATTTATCTGTCTAAATGTATCTCCCTAGTAGAATGGAAGCTCCTTGAAATCAGGGATTAGGGATTTGGAAGTATTATATCATGATTTCCATAAGAAATTCTCCCCAATCTCAACATTTATGGAACCTCAAGGTAAAGAGCCAAGTTTTCTCACTTTGTAGGATGATAATATCATAATTTTTAGCCCTGACTATCTAAAATCCAACACTTTCATTTTGCAGATAAAGAAACTAGGACTTAAAGATGTCATTTAAAATATGCCCAAGGTTATATAGCTAGAAATTAGCACAGTCAGGATTCAAACCCAGGACCTTTGATTCCAAAGTACCTTTCTTTGACCCTCTTCTTCCTGCTTCCTTTTTTGATTCACTGTTTTTGTTTCCAATATTATTCTTTTATCCTCTCCCCCAGTATATAGTTTTTAAAAATGTATTTTTTTATTTTAATACACATTGCTTTATGAATCATGTTGGGAGAGAAAAATCAGAACAATAAGGAAAAACCACAGAAGAAAAAAAAAAAAGTGAACCTAGTATGTATTGATTTACATTCAGTCTCCATAGTTCTTTTTCAGGACGCAGATGGCATTTTCTGTCCAAAGTCTATTGGAATTGCTTTGGTTCACTGGATCACTGAGAAGAATCAAAACTTTCATAGTTGATCATCACACATTCTTGCTGATATTGTGAATGATGCATTCCTGGTTCTGTTTATTTTGCTCAGCACCAGCCTTTCTAAAATCAGCTTGTTCATCATATACCACAGATGATTCAGCTATTCCCCAACTGATGGGCATCTATTCATTTTCCAATTCTTTGGAAACAAAAAGAGTTGCTACAGACATTTTTGCACTTGTGTGTTCTCTTCCCTCCTTTATGATTTCCTTGGGATACAGACCTAGTAATAGCACATTGTCCTACAGAATTTAAGCATCTAACTTGTATATAACTAATATGAATCCATGTCTTTTATTACAGTTGTTGTAATATCTTTATGAAAGATTGAAGGCCATAACTGAAATCATGTTGGCTTTGGGATCAGAAGGCTTAAATCTGAACCCTAATTCCGTCACTTAATAGCTATACCTCTTTCCAGTTTTCATCTGTAAAATAGATTCAATCGTCATCCTATTTAGCTCACTGACTTGTTGCCTAAAGTAGGCAAATATGAGTGCTTTGTATGTTTTAAAGTACTGTGGAAGTACCTCGTATTTATTTCCATTGTGTCATTTCTCCAGATAAGCTCCCCAAAGTTTAGACCAATATATAGAATTATAGATTTAGAATTGTAAAGGACCTCAAAGTTTGTCTAGTCCAAGCTTCTGATTTTAAAAATGAAGAAATCAAGGACTTTAAGTGTACAAGGACATAAAATGTAACCTGAATTCCCAAACTCAATTATATGGAATTCCCCCCTCCCCTACTCGGTTGGTAGAGATCAATGCCTCATGCTTTTGGGGGGCATGGTGTGAAATTAAAAAGTCAGAAGAGACTAGAATCTAAAGCCTGGATGGGAGATGTTTCCTCTCTTTAATTCTTATCTTCTCTGTCTGGCCTTGTTCTTTCTGCAGCTTGGGACATTCATTTATACCTATGAGGACATATCAATGGATTTGGGGGCTTCAGTTGTACTGAGAATTAGCATTGGAGGAAAAATGTAAATTCAGGCCATTTTACTCTAGAATCACGTTCTTTATCCTTTCCAAGATAGTAAAACCTACCCTGCTTCTAATCAGTTGCATGATTGTGCTCAAGTCACTGACTATCTTTGTTTTCCAGTTTTTTTATCCATAATACAAGAAAGGGTACTTACTTAATGTTCTAGCTCCTTTATAGGATTATTTGAAGATAAAATTAGATCAGGGCTGTTGGAAGCACTTTTTAAAAAGTTAGAAGTGCTGCCTAAACACAAAGAAAGATTATTGGAGTAGTGCTTTGCAAAAATGTGTTTTGCTACCTAACTAACCAATCAGTCTTTCTCCAAGATCTCTTAGTTTGGGGGTAACTGGGCCCTTGAGGGAAGTGTGTTTGTTAAGCTGAAAAAGATAAATTTGGAATATACAAGGAAAAGAGGGAAGTTGAAATAGCATGCATTTTGGCATTTTGTGCTCCTTGTCCTCCAGGGACACTTGAATGAGTCTAATTCAATGCTACCATTTATAGCTATGGTCAGGGAGTTAGGGCTAGGTAATATTGAATGATTTTATTAAGACTTGAAAGAGTTTTCAATTCTAGTTTTGCTTGGGACTTAAGCATCAACATTCAGATCTGTGAAGAAGTGAGAAATATTCCCTCTCCCCACTCTTATTGCTCTCCCCTCTCCATACTCCATGGAACAGGGAGGAAAGAAGATAAAAGGGAAAAACACAGAGAAAGGATACATATTGTTTTTTAATTAACTTGGGAAAGGAGACAGGGTGGCTTATGGCTCTGCATTTATCACATGCCGTTATCCCACTGACCCCAGGCCACCTATGCTGGGTAAGAATAGTGTGGGCTGCTTGGAATATCTATGCTAATGTTCCATCTCTTGTGCAGGAAGTTATTGATGAAAGGGTTTAAGTGGTGTGTGAAGGATGCCACTCTAAGAAACAATGATGTAGCCTGTAGGATATACCACTGGAAGGATGTTATATATCATGCATCAGTTTACTGGGTAGAGGGAGAGTGTTTGACATAGGTTAACCCAATCTGGGAATCAAATCTTCCTTTTGTCTTCCTCTGGGAGTAGAAACAGTAGAAAGCAGAACTCTGGACACCCTATCTAAGGTTTTAGATGTTAGACTCTGACTCTTTAGTAATAAAAACAACTTTATTACTGATCTGGAAGAATGAGAAAACAGCATGTTAATGACTTTTGCAGATGACTCTGATTTGGGAAGTATCCCATCAGCAAAATCCTGAGGGTATGCTTGGATCCAAAACTTTATGAGAGAGAGGCAGAGTGTAATTAGGTAAAAGAAGAAATTACTCTTTAATAAACCATAGAATGTTAAAACTGAAAGGAACCTTAGATTTCATAAAATCTAACAATAGATGAGGAAATAGGGAGCCAGAGAGAGTAAGCAACTCACCCAGGAGAGCCAGTATTGGAATAACAATTTTCTGAATGTTTTCCAGTCACATTTTTTTTTATTATACACAACCCAGAAACAGAGAATCTCAGTTGAAAGGGTTGTAAAAGGTCATCTAATTGAATGTAAGATACTTTATAGCATTCCTGAGAAGAAGACATCTAACTTACATCTGAAAACCTTAAGTAACATGGAGCCCATAACCTCTCATGATGTCCTGTATGGTGGTAATTATTACTATTTGTTGGGAAGCATCAAGGCCAATGCTTAGGTGAATTCATGATCTCATTGGTATTAGTACTATTTTTCTTGGCACAAATTATAATTCCACTACTTGAGTAGTATAGTTACAAATAGAAATGTATAAAATGCTGAACTTGGAGTCAATTAAGACCTCAATTCAAACAGACCTCAGACTGTGTGCCTCTGTGCCCTTAAGCAAATAGTATGTCTCACAATCAGGTTGCTCTTCCTTAAAATAGAAATAATAATGGCACCTATCCCAAGGGTAGGTATTGTGAGTTAAAAGAGATAATATAGTAAGTATTTTTCACACTTTTAAATGATATATAAATATTAGCTACCATGATTAATTCTTGGATAAGAAGAGATCTAAGATGCTTGTGAATAGGACCAGTGAAACACATCTTTACACCTAGTCAATGGAAAAACCCTATGGATAGAGATAATGAATGAATTTTGGATAAAGACTTTAAGTTGAAGGAGAGAAGTATTAAGAAGTTCTAAATCACTAATAATAAGAGAAATACAAATCAAAACAACTCAGATGTTTTGTTTGCAAAATTTGCAAAAAATGGCAAATCAATATTGGAAGGGTTGTGAGAACATAGGTATATATTGTTGGTGGAGCTATGAAATGGTATAACTATTTTGTAAAGTAGTTTGGAATTACACAGATAAAGTGATTAAAATGTCCAGGCCCTTAGAATCCATTATTAGCCTCAAACCCCCCAAAAAGCCATTGATAAGATGGAAGTTCCCACATACTCCAAAATATTTATAGCAGGACTTTGTGGGTTAACTAAGAATTGGAAATCAAGTAGATGCCCATCAATTGGGGAATGGCTAAGCAAATTGCAGTACATGAATGTGATAAGACACTATTGTGCTGCAAGAAATGATATAAGGAATACAGAAAAGCATGGAAAGATCTTTATGAATTGATACAAAATAAAATAAGTAGAGCCAAGAAAACAGGTAACTACAGTAATGTAAATGGGAAGAAGCAAATCAATAAAAGAAAGGAATTTGGTTCTCAGAATAAGTGGTAGTTATTAAAGCTGCATGATGGTGGTAAGATATGGTACTGAGAAATGTATACTGTTAATCTTCCCTGAATAGGTCCAATATAAAGCTTTCTTTTGTTAAGGGGATAGCTTAATTTAATCAGGTTATCCTAGTTGATGACAAGATAAACTTACTAAGACAAACTATAAGTCAGGATGCTTGAGCTTTTTCTTCTTGACTATAAGCCTTGACTTTTTTGTAAGCTTGTTTAAGCTCCTTAACTCTTTGTGGGTTTAATTTTATTTCTCAGTTTCTCTATTTTTATTTTTGGATTGGTCTTATAATTTCATTGGTGCACAAAACTCTTAGTAAGGAAATTCCCTCTACCAATGCAGAGGGGCAATTGTTTTGTAAATATTCAGGAGTGTTTCAGTCTTATTTTAAAAAGGATTGCTTCAGTTTTAAAGAGTTTTTTGGAAGGTCCTAAGAAGTGAGTTGCCCAGAGTCACACACAAACACATATTAAATATAGGATTTGATGCTGAGGGCCAGTGGATACACTATATACTATGCTGAGAATAAACACATTTGTTCCTACCTTAATGTCATCTTTATTTATGTGAAATAATGGAAGTCAGGAAGGAGGGCTTTCACTGTACAAGGAATAATGAGCAACTGCTAAAATTTGTGGGATTTGAAACTTTTAACTTCAGAAGCTTTTCACTTGAAATCTCTTGATATTACTATGTTTTTGTCATAGGTTCCACCGATAATAACCCTAGGATGTCAAAGAAAAGGCCAGAAAAGAATAGGATGTGGTATTTCTTTTGAGGAGGACAAAAAACTTGGAGTATGAGCCCAGTGATGGACTGCTGCCTAAAGGACTAGCGTAGTTTAATTCAGGGAGGCTTCTCACCTGAAAGTTAAGCATTAGGGGACATTACATTTTAATCTATAGGAGGGGTGTACTTTATATTAGTGAAGAGAAAATCTACACTGCTGAAAATTGTGAATTTTTTTTTTTTTTGAAATTTTGAAGTAATTTATTTCATTTCCTCCAACCAAGGGACATTTCTTTCTTCTTTTAGCTAGCAAACATCTCCTATCCCCTCCCCCTAAGAAGAACAAAACAAACTTCCAAAACTCTAAACAAAAATTGAAACATAATACAAATGTTTCAGGACTAGAGATTCTACTCAGAATAAATTCTGAAACACTCCTGGGTACTTATGAAATGTACTTAGATATCCTGGATTGTAGCTAAAGACAGTTCATAGTCATAGTTCACATGGCCCTTTAAGAAGTAGCATTTATTTTCCAAATTGCTTCAAAATATTTGTTTCCTATTCCCTTTGATTCTCCAACCCAATAGGGAGTCACAGTCATTTGGTCAATACACTTTGATACATTTACCTAAATGGCATGTTCTTCTCCATGTTGTTGCTTCCACGCAATAATTAAATGTGCCTTCAAACGGTATTGAAGGTAGGTACTCTTTGGGCTTATTGCTTAATTAGTGTAGGTTTGTCCTATAGCTTCCCATCACTGCACAATCAATAGCACTCTAGAGAACATTGCACCGATATTGGAAACAGATACCTCCCACCTTTAACGTATAGCCTCCATAGATCTTGGGTTATGCTGTAAAATAGTTTTAGTAGAAATAGAGAGTCAATTATTCTTTCAAGGAGGTTAAATGAATATACGTTTTCAAAATACATGTTTATATACACATGTTTATCTCAGTGTGTTTCCCCAGGTCCTTTTGTTCCTTACCCCTTTCATGTCTCTCAATTATAAGAATTGCAACAGAATGAAAGATACAGAATTTCAATCATTGCTGCCAAAGGGAGTCCTTGTACAGTTTTACCACCTTCTGTGCTGTTAGAGTAATTTGATTGTAATGAAAAGTCAGTATTCACCTAACAAGTGTTCAGCTATGTAGGATTAAGACTGTATGACCTAAGGTAGGTAGCAGATTAACAGTGTTATTCCTAGTTAAATGTAAGCTCTTTGAGAGCTTCCCTTCCCTTCCCTTTGTATTCTTTCCCTTCCCTTCCCTTTCTTTGCTTTTCTTTCCCTTCCCTTTCCTCTCCTCTTCTTCTCTTCCATTCTCTTCCCTTCTTTTTCCTTTCCTTTCGTTGTCTTCTCTTCTCTTCTTCTCTTCATACCTTGCACAAAATAAGTGAAAAATGATCAATGTTTTATGAATTCAGTTGAATTATCCAGGTCCTTTCTAAAGAAGAGTGCAAAGGTGGGTACACAGAGATGACTGCTTCTGAGAGGGGCATCTTTTTTTTTTTTTTAAAAGCTGGCCAAGAGAAATATATAGATAAGGAAGCCAGCATAGTGTAACTGATAGGACACTGGACTTGTCAGAAAGACCTGGATTCACATCTTGTCTCATATAATTGCTAGTTGTGTGAGAGCAGGCAAATCCCTTAACCTCTCTGAGTTATAGTTTCCTTATCTATAATATAGGGGTTTACAAGATGGCCACATTAAGGTCTTTTTCATTATTAAGTTTATGAATATGTGATTGTAAGATGAATTCTGTAATTTGAATAAAAATTTTAGTTCCCCTGTCAAAATTGTTTGAGAAAAAGCAGAAGCTTCATGCCTGGATTGTTGGGTAGGAATCAGAACTATTTTAAACTATGTTGCATATTTTTTTCTCTTGGGTCTATTTGGGATACAGAAGTTTGAAGTTGTAGAAATATTATGTTCTCCCCCGACCTGGTGTTTTATTAGAAGCTCCAGTTGGGATAGAAAACCCAAATGTGCCTTTTGGGGGAAAAAACTTGGTCCCTAGGAGATTATTAGCTTTTGGGCTTAGATTGATTTAATTTACAATTATGTTCTAAAATCCACTTGCTACTTTTGCACAATTTCAATTAGTTTGTGGTTCAAACTGGCTGTTAATGCCTTTTGTACACAACTTTCCCCCTCAAGCCACACCTTGACAATAAAATCACATTAGATACATTTTATTCTTTTGAGAGCAGAGTCGCATTTTCAAGTAAAAACATGAATATAATGTTTCAGATATTTAAAAATGGATTTAAAGACATTATTTCAGCCCTGCCTTCCACAATTATAGGCAAATTCTTTGCTTTTTAGAAGGAAACTCTGCACAGCTATACCAACAGCATTATTATTATTATTTAAAATAATATAAAGTGTTTTTTTTTTTTCTAACCCAGGCTTCCCAATTATGTAAAGAAACCTTAGTTACCTTCTAATGTTCCCAATGGCCATGAGCTTGCTAATTACATCATCTGTATGACAACAAAATAAACCCTCTGAAACAGAACTCAAAGTACTGGAACATTGGTAAAGTATTTTCTAAATTAATTTTTAATGAGTTCTAATATTTTAATATCACACAGGATTTTAAGTAAGAAAGTTGTTTTTGTTTTAAACAGTGGTATACAATATTACTTCATGGAATAACATTTAATTAAAATACACTAATTTATGTATTTGTTTATTAGCTTTATCCCTAAAGCAGCAAAAATCTCTGCATGATTTTATGAAAAATGTAAATGAGGATTTTGGCATCACTAATAAAGTTAAATTAGCATAGGTTAAAATGTATTGCTTTCACTTTTGCAACTTCATATGAAGAACTCGAAAATGTTGATCTGTCATATAATAAAGATCAGTTTTCATTGAAAAGATTAAACTCCCATGGAAATAACCTATTTTTCTAATTTCCTTTTGGCTTTATTAGGTTTTACCTGATTTGTTCTTGTCTTAAAATATTTTCCCTTACTCCTGTAATTGCAGGAGTCATTTATGTGTAGGAATATAGCAACAAGAGGGTCTTTTCTTTTTCTTTTTTACATTTGGAAACATTTAGCTGATGTAACAAATGAGAAACACCTTATTGAATAGCATAGGTTCTTTGCTGATTCTACTTATATCCAATTGGGATATTAAGTTCCTCAGGACTAGGGTCTGGCTTTTTGTAACTTTAGCTTTGGGTGTGACCTCTCCTTAGATTCTAGAAATAGCAAGCAATCTGATGTAGATTGATAATAATGATAGCTCACATTTATATAGAACTTTGTAGTTTTCTCTGTGCTTTCCTTTCAATAACTTTGAGAAATAAGTATTCTTCTCCCCATTTAATAGATGAGGAAATTAAGGGACAGCATGTTTAAGTGTCTTGCCCCCAATTGGTATTAAGTAAGGTACCTTTATATCCAAATGTTCTTTCCACTATAGTTGCAAATGCTTTCTGTTTGTTACTATAGTAAGATTTTATACAAGGGTGTTAACACACATGTGTGCACATGCACGAACACACACATATGTGAGGATTCTAGTTATTTCTCAGTTTTGTCAGATTTATAGTGTATGATTGTGTCTCCTTATGAATGCTCTGAGTACTTGGGAAATACATTCTTCAATAGAATGATTTCCTAGCAGAAAAACATAACAAAATAGAAATGTATTTCAACTATACTGGCCAGAGATAGTTTCTCCCCTCTTCCCCACCCCCTTTTTCCCTTTGTTATTTATATTCACACATCTTCACTTCAGTAACATTCTTTAGTAAACAGCTTGTGGGGTTTTGATGTTTGTTAATGAACTGTCAATAGCACATGGTTGTTTTTTTTTTTTTTTTTTTAATAAAAAGATTTTTTTTTTTGAGATTGTTTTAAAACATTGTTCACGCCATGGAGACAGAGAGAGAAGAAGTTTTGGCTAAGGACCTTAGTCTCAGTATTGGAGTACCACTTGAGACTGTATGGTGAAGACTTAGCCTTTAAGCAATAGGGGAAGTGGCAGATTGTTTACAGAAGGAGTGCCAATAGTCATTAGGAAGGAGTTGTGAAGTGTTTTAAAACAGGGCTGTTAGCATTCTCAACAAAGCAGGAGTTGAAATCACACAAAAGAACAGGAGACAAATGTACACTTTGGGTGCAAACTTTTTCTTATTGACACTGGAGAAGTGAAAGTGATTCCATTGGCTGACTAATGTTTTGAATAAGAAAAAATAATAACATCTTTGTTGAGAGAAATAGATTACCCACACACACACCCACCCACCCACCCACCCACTTTACTCTCTCCCCCTCTTTCTCCTTCCTTCCTTCCTTCCTTCCTTCCTTCCTTCCTTCCTTCCTTCCTTCCTTCCTTCCTTCCTTCCTTCCTTCCTTCCTTCCTTCCTTCCTTCCTTCCTTCCTTCCTTCCTTCCTTCCTTCCTTCCTTCCTTCCTTCCTTCCTTCCTTCCTTCCTTCCTTCTTTCCTTTTCTCATTTTTGCCTTTCATTTTTTCCCTCTCATTAAATATCAGAGTTTAACGAAAACCATTTGACTGTAAAAAGTCAGCTTGTGAAAAACTCTTGTAATTTGGAAAAAATGAATTTCCCTTAAAATATGGACAATTTTCAATAATTTGTAGTCAGAAATAAGTGCAGTACTATACCTAAAGCTTAAAAGTGCTGAAGAGACTAAAACCTTGCCTTTCTATCAGCTTTGAACTTGACTGCAAATTAAACGAGGACAGGTTTTAAGAGAAAGCTTTTATAGTATCCTTAGATTTCGGGGAGCACTCTTTTAAAAAAAATTGAAAAACTAATCATATCCCAGAGAAAAAATTTCAGAATTTTAAATAATATTTATCTTTAGAATGTTTAATTTCCCTATATCTTTGTCTTTTTTCCTTAAAAATTTCATGCATTGTTGGGGGGGGGAAATCTAGTCTAACTCACAAATGCATCCTTTTTCTCATGTATATTTGATACCAGGCTCCAGTCTAATCTGATAAAGTGCACTTTGCCTGTGGTGTCTTACAATAAGCTGGCTGCATTAGTGCCGGGAAAAATCAATACCGATTTATAATTTACCATCGCAAAAACCTATCACTTTTTATGACCCTCCATCCTGGCTCATTAATATTACATTAAAACACACACACCCACTGCAACAGGGGGGAAATTGTAGCTTGTCAGGTTTGCAGCCATAAAGAAACCTTTAATTGGGCTTTAGTTTGGGAGTTCAAGCACTGATTTTGTTTACTTGTTTTATTTTGAATGTATGGTGTTTTCATTTGGTGAATTTTAAGAAAATTCACAATGTACCTATGGATGTATAGCTTCTCTTCCATGCCTCAGAAATATGAACACTTGTGTATATAACTTTAATAAATATCTTTATTCTGTCTTTTAACATTGTTCTGTTTCCCTATTGCCCAGGGAACTCCTTTTCTTTTCTTTTTTTCTTTTTCACTTTATTTCCCTGTGCTGATGATATTTCTCTTATCTTTTTTGGCTTGTCATAGTTGATATTTATTTGTTCCCCTCAGATCACTAAGAAGCTAAATGCCATCTTTTGCATTGTCTGTCTCCCAAAGAAAGAATGAATATTTGATTTTTCTTCTTCCCTGAATGGAGTAGATTAGGCTGACCCTGCATGGAAACTGAGTGTTTCCCTCAGTGCTTGCTGTTGAACAGCATAGGACTCCAGACATTTTTTTTTTTAAGCTTTCAATTCCTTCACCTTAAAGAAACCCCAAAAGAAAAATCAAACAATGCTCTTTGCCCCTCGAAAAGAGAATTAAGCAGCTCTGCCCTCATGTGTTTTTAGACTTATAAGCTCTATATCTAAATTCTTTCCAGATAATGTCGAAAAAAATGATGTCAGTGTTTATGTTGGCAGCTGCAAGGTACTCTATTTATTTCATACTATTCAAATAGTTTCCAGGGAATTTTTCCTGTTAATATCGTGAAGAACCAACCTTAGGAGCCACATGGTTTGCTTCCTTTCCTTTGCTGCAGTAAAGGTTAAGGAATTTATTTATTTATTTTTTAAAAGAAGGTAAAAAATGGAATAAGAACAGAGAAAGCCAAATAAATAAATAAATAAAACGGGAAATTCAGTGTGTTCTCGAGTGTGCAGTAGATCCTCACTGTGCAGCAAGTACATGTCGTGATTGGGTTTTTAAAAGACGTTCGCCTCCCCCCTGACTGACAGGGCCTATTGATTTTTTAGGTTTCTGCCGTCATCAGTTTTCAGCCTCACAGCGGCCATGTGTCGGGGTCAGGGCGCACCGGGGCTCAGTGAGGCAGCCTTCGCCACATCCCAAAGTGAAGGGCCGCTGAAAGAAAATCAATCATGTCATAAGTGGGAAGCATCAAAAATTTTCCCCCTGTATGGCCAAAGCCCATCAGCCTGTCTCCACTCAGTAGCTAAGGTTAGGCATCTGTCAAGTCAGACTAGGTGAAAAGTATTAGAAATGCCAGTTAACCCATGGGAAGACTGTGTAGGTGCAGCAGCCTCCCTCCCACCTACCCTCCACCCCCATCATTGTCCATCGTGGGTATGACAAGATTAGCATTTTCCCTTAATTTTTAAGACAGAATCACTGGGGTTCCCCCTCCTGTCCTTTCCCTGATCTTTCTTCTTCTCCTCTCCCAAGCTAATCTACAGAATGCATTAAGGCTTAGTACTTGCTTATAGAATCAATGGAGAAAAAAAAAAATCAGACTAGCTGCTCTTAAGGTACAATCCACTGGGAAGTCAGCACTGTTGTGTTATTACAAGTCACAAAAATGTATTTCCCCAGTAAGTACTACTATTCTACTCTTCTTCCTCTCCCACCCCTTCAAGCTATGGAGATAGTATCCATCTACATTTTTAATGAATCAGTCGTCCATTCATTCCATAAACTGATAGGGATTTACTCAATGATTGTTCTGATGTCACTGACTTGATTAGGCTCTAAATGTTTCACTCCTCAAGTAATTGAGAAATGGCAAATTTTCTGTATTTGGAGATCTAGATGAAGCTGGACTGCTAATTAAATTTTTTTTCCCCCTGTTTGTTATACTCTAAATCTATGTTAGATTGTACAGTTTGGTTAAATGATCAATATTCCATGTCTGGTTTTTTCCTAGCAGAGAGGAAGCTAAGTACACATGTATATGAATTCTGAAATAATTGATTTCTGAGTAATCATTCAGACATGCACAGGAAAATTTTAGGTGATGATTACCCATCTTTCAAGACCTATAAATATAGGTCATGTATACTCAGGGAAGGTTTGAGCAAGATTATGATTCACATATGGTGTGTGTTTTAAGCAAACAAGATCTAAAAAATGTATCTAAAATGATATATGGAAAACAATTCTCATTTTTATTTTTTGGAGGAGAAATGTTTATAGACATTGGGGCAAAAAAAAAGTCTACTATGTGTAGGTTTATTTTTCATTTTTCATCTTGGGAGTAGTTCTTCTCTGACTGATGTTGCCACTTTGAACTCTGGTTCTGAAATCTCACGAGAAGAGCTCTTTCTGGGAGAACTTAACAGTAGGCCTCAGTTTTTGGCAGCAGGGTCTGCTTCTGAGGTTTTCTTCGGTTGGAGTGGACACACCAAGGGCTCTGGAGGAAAAGGAAGCTGATTGAACTAAGAGCTATGCTTTAACTTTCCATTTCTAAATTGACATTCACTGCCTGAACCAAGATGTATACTCACTAATAAATATTTTAGCTCTCTATGCTTCAGTGATTACACTCGCCATTCCATACAGATAAAAAGACAAAATGTTTCTTTAATCAGTACTGTGATGTGAGACCGTTAAGGTAATAGTGCTTGAAACTATTAGAATCGCAAAGATATTGACTGGCTTGCTTTTGGTGTTGCAATTATAATTACATTTTTAGGTTACATTTTATGGGTTCATACTAGTTATTCTAACATAAAAGAAATTGCTGGTCCAGAATTTTAACAGAGGGGGGAATGATCTGGGATGAAAACCTCAGCATTACAGAGCATCAGGGACTGCTAATATATGATCTAATTGTGATCAATACTTTCTTTTCTAGTTTCTGTAATGACAATGCTTTGCAATAAAAACATAGCCATCTTTTTTTTTTTTTTTTTTTTTTTTTAAATCCACAGAATGATAAATGATGCCAGCCAACTTGGGGGTGGGGTGGAGTGGGGAAAGTCGCTTATTTTACATTCCTGGTGATTTATTATAGGAGAGACCAATTTTAACTATGGCCGGTATGAAATTATGCTTGGGTAGGGGAGGAAAAGTAACCAACAAAGAAATCTATTTTACCCCTGGATACTTAAGTGTAAGTCCCATTACCATTGATGGGAACTAAGTACTCTCATCAAAGAGGATTATGGACCCTTGAGTTTCCAGATTCTATTTATTATATTACAAGCAGAGGAGAAAAAATCAACACAATGACTCTAGTTTGCTGAATTATGAATGGTCAGGTTAGTCTAGCTCATGTGTTGCTTAAAAGGGGCCAATTTGATCTTGCCTTGACAGTAAGTTAAAGCCAGGTTTTTGAAGATATCCATACTCTTGTCAGCTGGTTTCCCTTGCCTTAGGAGATAATATATTGCCCATGCCTTTGGCTGACAGGCTATTTCAGGTGAAAGAGGAAAATGTAAACATAGCATCAACTATTTTAGACTACATCTTGCTTTCATGTGTGCGGTAGAATCTATTCAACCCATCCTGATTTATGCACTGTATGCTTCTCCTGTTGTTATAATCAAACCCAGCCAGTAGCCCAAATTAGCCAGATGCAACTTAATCCATTGCAGGTAAAACTTTCCAGGAAGCCCAGAAGATACTTGCAAATGCAGTAGTTTAGAAATGTCAAAAGCATATTGAAACAAACTCTCTTTTTAAAAAGTACCCACTCCAATTGTGTAAGCCCAATAGCATTTCTCATGTGGCTGTAGTTAAACTTCTCAGTCTTTCCATTTGGTCCTTCATTTATAAGTTGCCTGTGACATTTTGCTTGAGGCAAATACTCAGCATGTAAAGTTGCAACAGCCCAGAAAAGATGTTTTGTTTTGTTTTCTTTCTTTTCTTTTTTTAAGAGAATGAAGAGGAAAAGAGAGAGGAAGAAAACTGTTTCTTTAAAAGACTTGAAATAAAATAAATAACGGTACTGAAATATTTCCAGGTTTGGGTATGATCAAATATGTGTTCCTGTAATTCAAAAGAATCTCCTTTCCTTCCTCCTTGAGAAATTCACTGCCTTCCTTAGGAAAAACATTTTGTATTGACTGTAATTGAGCCTCAGTGATCATAAGATCATAGATTTCTAACAGGAAGGGACTTTAGGGGTCATCTAGTTCAGCTCTCTCATTTTATAGATGAGGGAACTGAGGCCTAAAGGGGTGAAAATAACTAGGCGAAAGTCAAACATAAATAGCAGAGTCAGAATTCAAAACTAGATCTTCTGATCTACCCCTTTTCAAATAGATCAATCAATTAACAAACTTTTATTAAATACTTAGTGTGTACCAGCCACTATGTGGAACTGCCCTCAAGGAATTTATATTTTAATGGGGGATACAACATGTCCACAAATAAATAAATATAGATTATTAACACATACAACATATATCCAGTGAATTGTATGAGAAGCACTAGTGCACCTTATTGCCAGTAATGAGAAATTCTGGGGAACCTGAATTTTTTTAGTTAGCCCTCAGTTACTTAGAATCCTTTTTAGCAGGGGAGTATAAACTTATTTTTTGTTGATTTAAACTTTTTTTGTTGTTATATTGATTTTTGAAATTCATTTTGAAATATGTCTCGAGTTCTTCCTCTCCTTTCTAACAAAGAATAATAATAATGGAAAAGAAAAAAGAAAAATAGTTCAGTGCAACCAATAATTCATCAACCAGATCTGATACTAAATGCAGAATTCCCCACCCATAGGCCTTCACCTCTTCAAAGAAGAGAAGAAATTATATTTTCTAAAGTCTTCTCAGGGCCAACCTTTTTAATTATTACAATTACACAATGTTCTGTTTTTCTTTTAATTCATTCTACTTATGTTGTTGTAGTTATTGTATTTTCATATAGTTTTCTTGCAGAAAGATATTTTACGACAACACAGGTTAAAACAGGAGTTAATTCTATTCTTTTATGTCTTTACATGCATTGTATCCTGAGCCTAGTTTTCAATGATGATCAGAAAATTAGTGGAGTAGTTGATCGAGTTCTAGGTCTAGAGTCAGGAAGACCCAATTCAAATCCAGCCTCAGACACTTAGCTATGTGATCGTGAGCAAGTCACTTAACTCTGTTTGCCTCAGTTTCCCTATCTATAAAATGAACTAGAGAAGGAAATAGTAAATCATGTCAGTATCTTTGCTGAGAAAACTTCAAATAGGGTTATGAAAAGTCAGACATGACTGAAACATGTCTGAACGACAACAAATTAGTAGATAGAAGACTTGTCCCTTCAAATCTGGGCTCTGCTATTAACTAGTTTGTGAACTTGTATCTATTATTTCACTTCCTAGACCTTAATTTCTTGATCTGCAAAATGTGGGTATTGGGCTAAGTGAATTCTAACATCTTTCCTAGTTCTAAAATTGTATCTGAATCTGCCTTACTCTATCCTCTTTTGAAGTAGGAAGGGAGAAAATGTAGGAGATTAGGTTGAGTGTGGCAGATTTTAGGACAATCTATAGATGATTATTAATTATTTTTCTTCTGATTAAGGCTACATTTAGGAGGGAAATAATTCATTTTATCTTTTAAAATTCTATTCTAAGGATCTGAAGGACTTCCTTTACCAAGGTCCTAATGCACTTTTCAATAGCTGGGCCTTATGGGACCTTGAAACATTAGACATTAACCATCAGTCAAGGTCCCTTGGCTAACATCTCCTAGATGACATTTTCTTCTAAGTGTGCCATTAGTCTATATAATACTAGTGTCTTTTAGCCTTTGGGGCACTACTAAGAAGAGCAATCAAGACTTTTTGTTAGAAGAATGAGCCATGTTTCTAACTGGCTTGGAAGCATAGTTCCCAGCAATATTTTT
This sequence comes from Sminthopsis crassicaudata, assembly GCF_048593235.1. Lineage (NCBI taxonomy): Eukaryota > Metazoa > Chordata > Mammalia > Dasyuromorphia > Dasyuridae > Sminthopsis > Sminthopsis crassicaudata. Next base: position 408,607,436 of record NC_133618.1, on the reverse strand, counting down.
AGCCCCAGAGAAATAGTAAATGTTAATGGCCCCAATGAAGTCTTCCTGATCTCCTGGATTATAAATCCATTTTTTAAAAAGTCTCTGAACATGGATTTATGAAGTACAATTCTAAGCCATTATGGACTTTTGGGTAAATAGTTTTAATTTTAAAACATCTTTATAATACACAGTTTAAAAACTATTTTAAACAAACATTTTTATGATAGATCAAGATAGCTGCTAAACAACTATTATTGTGTATCAGGGAAATAATATGCATTAAGAAATTGTCTACAAACATATTCTCAAATCTTGAATAGTTCCAAAGAGGAATTTCTCACTTATCAATAAATATGATGGGGGAAATAGTATATAGGACAATGTAAACGTGAAAAGCCTATAAAAATAGGAAAGATTTTGGTTTCCTACATATGAAAATTCTGCCAAGGATCAGACTGTCTGCTCAGGAGACAGCCTTAGAAACCCAGGTAATGTGAGAAATCCAACTGGCTGGCAGCTTAATATTGGCTAGAAGCAAAAGACATCTAAGTTATCTCTTGGGTCCTGACTCCAGTGCTGACTACAGGATCCCTTCAATACCCTTTCCAATTTTTGAGTTCTATGATGCTAAGCATGTGGGTATTAAAAAATAAATGAAATTCATTTAGATGATTATTACTATATAAAGAAAATGTCTAAACAATTGACTGAAATTTCCATTTTTAAAAACTTTTAAAAAATGTTTTGGAGTCATATAGGTGCAACGTTGACTTTCTTTAGGCACTTTAAATCACAGGACCCTAGCCAGTAGAAAAAAAGTCAAAGGTTCTAGGAATGCCATGGCATTTCCACTAGTGATAAGTGTAGATAACTCTAATTGGAAAAGTAATATTTCAGATGAGAGTCTTTAACAACATGCTGTCTCCTAATGGACTTTTGAGAAAAAAAAATTGAAGTTATAAATATTTATCATGCTTCTTTACCAGATTCTCTAGGTAAGATGGGATTTTAGTAGTTGACCTTTGATTAGTAAAGACACACAACATTTGGGTCTTTATAGGGATAGATTTACTGGCCAAAAACTCTTTCTGGCTACTTCTAGTAATTGAATCCTGTAGTTCTTCAAACATTATTTAGTTATTTAACAATTTCTGACGTTCTAATGACTGAACTATTCTTCCATGGATGTAAATCAAAATATATCTTATATCAGAAAAGTAAATGAAATAAATTTTGTGGAGGCTTGGGGACTGAATGATAAGGCATCCAACTGGGTAGGTGAAAAGATACTTTGAGGAAAGAACAACAACTGTGAACACAGACTGAAGTAGATTGGAAAGTCAATAGCTTTTAAACAAAGGTTATCAGTCAGTCTAGGAGAATAAAAATTGACACTTTGGCTATTGTTTAAGTTTATCAGAGAAGCCAGGAAGATGTCTGTGTTACATTAAGTCTTCCAATCCATTTGAGAAAGATGAAGACTCTAAGATGGTTTTAAGTGACCAGATAAAGACAGCTAGAGTAAAAACTTCTTGAAGATATCTTTCTCTAGAGAGCCAGCTGAAAAAGCAGAGTGGTCCTTAAGCATGATGATTAAGAAATAATTTTCTGTTTATTTACTTGGATACAAACTTCCATTGCTATTTTTTATTCCTATCTATGGCACATGGTACATATTCTATTAAGTCTCTCTGGGTATAAATACCCCCTAAGCTATATCAAAGCATTGGGACTCCTGTATTCTGGACATTTCTCTTCTAATGCTTATGTGAGAATGGAGCTGTCCAAGTATTTAGTTCACATAGGGAGTGGAGTTTCTCTATTAAAGAGATAAAAGAAATGGTGTCAATTTGGCTGTCCAAAGTTTCCAAAAATTATATTTCTGGTATTTGTACCATTTTGGGTCTTCAATTAGTTGTTTCTTTGCTATGAACTTTAATTTGCCTTTTTTATGGGAAATTTAATACTAATGGAATTTATTATAGAATTAGACTTGAAACTCTATGAAGGCAGGAACAAAATTTATCTAAATTATACATTTCCTATTCCCAACACAATAGCACTTTAATATTTATTGAGTTGATTAAATTTATAGTAGGTACTTAATAAATGCTGATTAATTGATTGATTGATTTTGACCAAATATGAAGTTTCCCTGTTGACTATGATAAATAAGCATAGGGGCAAATCTTCCTTCATTATTTCTCCAGAAATCAGAATGAAGATCCCAAACTTCATGAATATTAATCCTAGACCGCAGCTGGTCTCATGCTGTCTGAGTGTCTCTAAACCTGGGCCAAATTGAGAAATTCTTTTAATTCAAAATCTGGATTGCCAAGAAAAGAACATAGACAGTTCTGAAAGCAGTAAGAATAAGAGTTAAGATTTCCCACCAGTCAGATCTTCAGTGTGGTATTAGACGGGCTTTGTGTACTGATTTAATTAGCTAGAATTATCTAAGTCACTACTTATTTATTTACATTTATTTTTGTTTAATGTGTGTGTGTGTGTGTGTGTGTGTGTGTGTGTGTGTGTGTGTGTGTGTGATTCCCAAAGTCAATTGGCTTTTTAAGGATTTTTTGGTTTCCATGGAGCCAACATTCATAAGTTTTTTTGGAAAGACTAGCTTAAAAAAATCTAAAATGTTATCACACAACTGCTGTTAAGAATGAGAATATTTAGCATTTATATGGTCATATTCCTTTTCATGGTACTTTTTCAACTGAATAAATTGTTTTTACAAGAAGGAGGTTCAGCATTATTGTCTCCTTTTACAAATGGGAGTGCCAGCATTTCATTACTCCAGTGTTATCAGTTGAGTCTATGATAATTGTAATTAATATTATAATAGATTAGAGATGCAAAGACTGCCATGCTATACTTACTTGCTTTACTACTCTTCACTCATTCCCTTCAAACTCCACATTAGAATAGGAGTCTACTTTCAATTTAATTCCCAACTTCTCTTAATTCCAATGTCTTCCTTCTGTTAAGTATTCCTACTTATTCTGTATATAGCTTGCTTTGTATAAATTTGTTTACATGTGTCTCCCCTATTAGATTGCAAGCTCCTTGAAGGCTGGGAGTGAGTGTCCTTCTCCTCTTTTTGTATCTCTAAGGGTTAGCATGGTTGATGCTTAATAAAAGTTTATTGATTGATTGTCCCATTTTAATTTCCTCAAAGGAAGTTGCTTCTGAGGCTTTCATTGAAACTTAATTTCTTCCATCCAGAATCTGGAATTTTGTGCTCTTCATAGTAAGTATTTCTCCCTATGAAAGGGTTCTGAAAATCAAGGGATAATTCTTGGAATTCTTCCTTCCTTTGCAAATTTTAAAAGAGTGACTTTTCTTAGTAGCTTTTTAATGTGACTCTTAGATTTACTAACAGACATCTGCGATTATGGATTATAGTTGGGACATGAGCTCATGAAATTAGCATTAACTGCTTTAACTGGTAGGTGCTTGTGTTTATGGAATAAGTAAGTAATAATAGCTGACCACAACAGTAAAATCTGATTTGAGTCAACTAAAGTAAAAAAAAAGACTTTCTGTAAGCTCAGATTCTTGAAGTAAAAATGATTACAATTTAATATAACAAGAATAATTAATAAGAAGTGTGTCAGTGACCTTGAATATTAATATTGTTTCTTTTTCCTGTAAACAAACTGGGCTATTTTATTATTATTTTTGTGTGGTAATTTGGCATAAACACTTCTTTTCACATAATTTCCCCAGGTGACTTTTGTCTCCTTGGCAATTTCCGGCTTTAATAAAGAAAACCTAATTAAGAAGGAGCTGTTGATTGGTTTGCTAGTGTAATTAACACAGGTGATGCTAATGAGTTTCAATGAAACTAGTGGTTTATGGGAAAAATAAACAGACCGATGTTGCATATGGGCCTAACTGATATTCGCACTTCTGGAAGCAATGATGATGATTTTCAAGCCTCTTGTGAGTGGTTTGTGGGCATGGAGTGGGGAGATAAAATATTTTATAAGATTCATTAGTGGAACTAGACCAAATTGAGAGTGAAAGTTTCATTGTTAGGGTATATTAAAATATCAGATTTCTTTGGCTACAATATGAACTCCTGTTAGTTAGTTCTGGCTTTTTCATGAGCAACAAAGGAATAGTATAGAAATAAAGATTGCTTTTGTTAGAGTGTGATTCCTAATCTCTTTATATGAACTTGCAAAGCACCCACACAATGTTTGTAGGAGGCCAAACAATTTTTCTTTGTGCCCCAAGCTTGAATTTACCCAATAATCTTTACAAAGACTTTGATGAGGAAAGCCTGAAAACTTATACCTCAAATCAATGAGTGTATAAATCTTAATGCTTCTGATAAATCATAGACTCTCTTAGAATTCCAGTTGCAAGGGACTCGGGAGGTTGCATATTGCAACAGGACTTGTCCCTAAAAACTTCTAAGAAATGGTCTCCCAACCTCTGTTTGAAGGCCTCCAGTGCTTGGAAACTTGCTTTCTCCTCAGAACATACATTAAAATTTTAAACAGCTCTAGTTAATAATTTTTTTCCTTATATTGAATGGAAATCTGATCTTGTATAAGATCTACTGATTGCTTCCTGGTCCTCTTTGACAATACAAAAATAAAATAATTCTTTTTCATTTTGACAGTCATTCAAATGCTTAAAGTTAGCTATTATATGCCTCTTAAGTCTTTTTCTTCTCCATTTTGATAATCTTTAATTTTAAGAATCAGTCATCACCTGGTATGAGTTTGAATTTCCTTGCCATTTTGGTTGTTCTTTTAGGACCACTCCATCATGTCAATGACTTTCCTAAAACGGAGTACTCAGAACTTCATAGAATAATTTTGATGTATTCCTCTCGGTGCAGAATACAATTGGACCACCACCTTCCTCATTATGGACATTATGTTTCAATTAATGCAAATTAGGATTACATTAGCCTTGTTGGCTATCATATTACTAGTCACTGTTGATGCATATTGTTATCCCCCCAAAACCACTAGATCTTTCCTCATATTTACTGTTGCCTAGGCATGTTTTCCTAATCATATGCTTGTGTGGTTGATTTTTAAACTCAACATAGAAATTAATGTTTTTTTCATCGATTAACTAGATTTAGCTCATCTTTATGTCAAGATTCTTTGAGATTCCAAATGAATGTTAGTTATTCCTCCCAGATTTTTGTCATCAATAAATTTTATAGATATGCCAAATATGTCTTAATCTAAGTCATTGATACAATTTTTGAACAAAATCAGGCCCAATAATAGATTTTTGACCTCCCTTCAGGCTGGCATGAATAACCATTCTGTTCAATATGTTCCCAGACCAGTATACGTTTTTTTCTATTTTATCCAGAAAGATGTCATTCTAGCCACCCCTAAGAAATGGTTAAGATAACCAATTTACTTTGCTTATCATTTACAATTTGTACATTTGTATATGGAAATATCTGTTTAAGTCTTGGATTTATGTTTATTTCCTTTGCTTCCCTGCCTACCCTGACAAAATCAGAATTACTTTCAAGGGGCATTTATTTGGAGAGGTCTAAATTAAAAACAACATTTGCTCTCCAAGATGAATAAGACAAGTGATGTTTATATATTTTCAAGATAACATCTCCTTTTCATTGCATGCTTTCTTTAATTTAAAAAAAAATTAATAGTCATCTCATTTTTATCATCATCTAGTTAATTCTCTCATTTTCCTCCTACTTCCCCCCACCCCAACCTCAAAAAAAGTGCCTGTTACACTTTGTCTTGTCTATTGCTATGTGACAGAAAAGCCAGAGATGTTCTGTGTCTGGCAGTACACCTCCAGGGACATCTTTTGAACTCTCATAATTTGTATTTATTGCCACCCACTTTGTAAGTTCACAGTTTAATTTGCCAGTAGTGGCAGTGTTAGGCCGACATAGTAAAACAAGATAACGTTAAAATGTCAGAACGAGAGGGGGCATGAATGATGCATTACCCACTACTAGAACTTGCACTTGTCATGCCTTTCCACCAAAGTGATGTTAACTACCTTTTGAGAGCTTTATCTGACTGGTATTACTCAGAAATAGGATCATTAGTTCGCTGCTCTGATTAGGAGGCTGCTATGGTTGATTAACTCTTCTTGAACTGGGATCTCAGTGGAAGCACTAAATGAATCGCAGTGGCTTATACATCTAGAACTAATTTATAATTATTTTTTGCAATTATTTGTAGTGGTTGACATGTGTTTTCCCATGACGTGGTCTTGATTAGTTTGAATAAAACTTATGAGAGAAAAGGCAAGCAAGTTGAATCTAAACTGTCCATCTCTACATTAGATGAGGGTATGGAAATGATTTCCTAACACTAATAATAATAATAATGATAATAATAATAATAATAATAGTGACTCATATTTTTGTAGCTCTTTTTAAGGGTGTACACATTTTATAAGACTAGTGTTGTGTAATAGTGCAATATATGCAATATGCAATAGGGAGCAGAGATATTACCTACTACTTCATAGATGAAGAAACTGAATCAAAGAAAGTGAATGATTTCCACTAGCCCGTGTTAGAGATTTGAATTTGAAACCAAGTTTTCAAACTTGGAGAATTACAGAGTCATAGATCTGCAGATGGGGAGAAGGACCTCAGAGGATGGCTGGTCCAACCACTCATATTATAAATGAGACCATTGAGTCTAAGAAAGGTTAGTGACTTGATCAAGTCACTTGGGGAATAGAAGAAGTAATGCTCATTATATTAGACCACTGATGAAAAGTAAGTCTCTTTTACCAATCTTTTAAAATATATCATCATCAGAAATTCCCTATGGAGTAAAAAATGTCCAATCTTTAGTTTACTTCAAGATGCTACCATTTAAATTCTCCAGAAACTTATTAATTTGTTGAAATGGTGAAATACTTTAGCAGAGCAGACTTTAAGAGGACTAGATGATTGGGTGAATGCCTGAGTGAAAAATAAATGTGCCCATTCTGGAGGATACAAGGCAATCCTGGACTAATATTCTATGGGGGAGATAACATAAATAGCAAGATCCAGCCATGAGTCAGATCCTGAGTCTCAATGTTCTTTGAGGCAAAACACATGTTAACTCAACTTCCTTCATGTTAATTTCATAAATAAAACTGTAATGGTTTCTGGGGCTGAGCCATTTAAGAGCCCCAAAGACTTTTTGGAAGTAGAGATGGGGGAGAACTTTCTTTTCTGAGTGTTCAATAGTTTTAGCACCTGTTGATATAAGTTGATTTATTCTTTTCCATAAGGGTTGTTTCTCCATAATGAGTATGGGAGTCAGGTTGGAAGTAGGACAGGGGACTTAAGGAGTGCTGCCATTATCATAAAGTAATGGCATATGGTGTTAAGATGGTGTGATTTTGTTCTGAGCTGTCTGATAGTGGTATCTGGTGTTGGAGGTGGCAAAAATGGTGAGCTCCCAGGAGAGGTGTTTCTATAAATGATGACTGAGGGGAAGCTGGAAGGAAAATGAGTATATTGGTATGATTTCAGATGAAAAGGAAAGACACTTCTGCTTAGGTAAGGCACTTATCTTAATAATAGGTACCAGGCACTGTGCTAAACACTTGAGGTACAGAAGCAAAAAAATTAGGAACTAATAGGCAAAGACAGAACATGAAGAGGAACTGAGGAGGAGGACAGGGAGGAAGAGATTACCAGAAAGGGAGAAAGGCAGCCAATATACAGATGGAGCAGACTAGTGAGCATGCCCAGTGCTCAAAATATGGCTGCCAGGGATCAGCTCAGGGTAGGGGGTGAGAGGTTCAGAGGAGTAAAAGTGGAGCAGTCTAGAGAGTGAGCTGAAAGTGCTTTCTCTGCTTTTTTCCCCAAAAATCCTTTTTAATTTTTTTGAGGTCTAAAATTCTACCAAAGGGCATCCTTTGGTTTAAGATTTTAATTTCCATCTATATATAAATGCAGGTGGCTCAGGGGAAATAACATTTTAATCTGTTAGTAATCATTTATACCTTTAGTGTGAATGAATTTCAGAGCTTTTTTTGAAAATAGTTTTTGCAAGGAGTGTAGGGCAGAGTCCTACCAAGGGAGAAATGTTTCAGAACCTGGAGATTGGTGGCTTTGAAGGTCATAGGAACTTCACAATTTTATTTCTGATGAACAAAGAAGAAGGAATGGGACATACATTACCTTCTAGCACCTTGAATATTACTCTGGAGAATGTTTACTATGTATTTTAATATTTTTGATAAAGGAATTCCTCGAATTTTATTATTTTAATAAAATACTGTGTTTTAAAATATTTTTGATAAAGGAATTCCTTGAATTCCTTTGCTTTCAAATCAATCTAAAATTTCCTACCTGAATTCTCTTATTGATGTTAGGTAAAAGCAGATATAAATTTAATTTGTTATTGTTAGTACTTAAACTTAGACTTATTAAAAATTCAGGGACAGCCCTCCAAATTAATAATGTTACCAAATGTTTGACTTCTTAAAGAAGTCCAGTGAAAGGGGCACCAGTGGAGATAATAAGTTTCCTGTAGCTGGATGTTCAAGCAAAGACTTTTTGATCACCTTTTGGGGATATTGTGGAGGATTTTATGCTCAAGATGTGAGTTGGACTAAATACAGTGATATTTAATCTTTTTTTTTCTTTTTGTATGTGTCATAGACCCCTTCTGTGGCCTGGTGAAGCCTATATAGACTTCTTTTTTTTTTATTATAGCTTTTTATTTACAAGATACATGCATGGGTAATTTTTCAGCATTGACAATTGCAAAACCTTTTGTTCCAATTTTTCCCCTCCTTCCCCCCACCCCCTTCCCCACATGGCAGGTAGACCAATACATGTTAAATACATTAAAGTCTATATAGACTTCTTATCAGATCAATATTTCAAATACTTAAAACAAGGTATATAGAATTTCAAAGGAAACCAGTCATATTGAAATACAGTAATTAAAATATTTTTAAAAATCAAATTCTCAGATTCCAGCTTTAGAATCCCCATATTAGGATATCCTTTAACTTCTTTAAATTTGTTTTTGTAAATCTGAGTATTTGTATTTTCACCCTGGACAGATATATAATATGATTCCATTATCATACACTTGATTTGTTACATGTCATTATTATTTTCCCTCATTTATTTTTTTGCTGGAAAAAAACCCATGATCTTTTGGCAGATCCATAGCAAACCACAGGGAATCTGAAGCAAATTTGATTCTACTATTTGGTATTAAGTAAGTAATGGTGCAGTTAGGTGGCACAGAATGGTAGGCCTGGAATCAGGAAGATCTGAGTTCAAATTCAGCCTTAGACAGTAGCTGTTTGACTCTGGGTAAGTAACTTAAATCTGTTTGCCTCAGTTTTCTCATCTGTAAAATGAGCTGGGGCAGGAAATGACAAACATTCCTATATCTTAGCCAAGAAAACCCCCAAAAGGGTACAATAAGGATAACAACAAATTAGTCATGACCTACTTCACTGGATTGAAAGAGGAAGTTGAAGCATCTATAAGTTATAGCCATATTTTAAGAAAAAGACAAGACACTACATTCTCTTCTCTCTCAAGTTGGGTAAGCAGTGGGAAATTAGTTAGATGAGATAGAGGAGACAGATAACATGTAAGACCAATGAGAAAATTTGTTTCAAGATAGATTTTAACTGAGCCACGGTAGGAAAAGAAAAGGATAATATATTTGTCTTGCACTCTGCTGTTTCTCTTAATTATAATGTGTACTATTACATATATAGTGAACCCATTTTAAACAAATAGTTGGGATTTGCTTTCAGAGGAGCGTGTTTTAAATGGGTATCCCATATTAACTAAGGATCTCTGTAATTTGATTTGAATCTTGGTGATTCTGTTGATGGGTAAAATAATGGTGAGAAAAAGTAAGCATTTTGTCCCAGAATAAGAACCATTCTTTGCACTGGAAAAGTTCATTCCTTCAGCTCTGTAAGAATAATATTTCATGACACCAGGTAAGCCTAACTGAAAATAAAACTTTATTTTATCACATTAAAACAACACAAAAAGAAGAGAAAAACAAAAAGGAAATCTGCTTCTCAACATTTCTCATTTCCAAATATTTTTTTAGAAAGAAAGTTAAATGACAAATTGATCTGTTAAAATAAGAGGTTATGAACATTTTCTTCCTACTACAAAATAAAACATGGCGGAGTGTTCTTTAGGAAGCAGACTGATGTGACTGTTTTAGAAGATGATTGTAACAACTGAATTATGATTTCTTTTCTAAATCTACTTCCCCACATAACTCAAAGATCCATGTGTCCTGCATTGTCCCAGATAGAGAACAAAATGAACCTACTACCAATTTTGTCTACCTTTTTTGCTCTAAGCCAAGGCTTTGCAGCACCATTAGGATGTAGATTATCATATTTAAAACCTGCGATGACACCGTTGTACCCATCTGAATGATTAATCTGCTCATTAAAAGAGTGCCGATGGGCTAGTCTAATTGGAACATGGATCTTCTTAAAGGACGTTACAGGGTCGGGAATAGGAAATATTACTCATAACATAAAGTAGGGATTAATTATGCTACTAAATACTACTGTGTGAAATTTACATATGGGTTTGGTCAGAGACAAGGATTAGTAAGAGTGTAGCACCCCATTTTATAACATTTATGTCAACTTAAAGACATGTGTAGTATATCCTTAAATATAAATCTTAAATCAACATTTATAAAAGCTAGTCAAGCCCAAATGCCACAGGGGTAGGGGAGAAACTCATTTCATCAATAGATTCATTCAGGCCATTAAAGGAAAATAAGTTAGTCACAGAATTTTAGAGCTAGGAGAAACTTTAGGGTTCATCTTTTGAGTTCATCTAGTCTGACTCCTTAATTTTAGAGAAGAAACTGAAACTCTCCAAAAGGTGTAGTGATTTGGACAAGGTGACAGTAGAACCAAGAAGAATCTAGGTCTCCTGTGCTTCTCAAATTTGATTAAAAAGTATTTTAATATATTAAATTATTTCCTTCATCTATTCTATCTTAAGGTAGAATTTCTGATGGCACTCAAATATAGGACTGTCTGATAAACCTAGACTATACAAATAGAATATTTGTATAGTATAGTATACAAATATACATTTTGATAATTTACTCTATTTCTTTCTTTAAAAACCTAAGATATTTTGGTTGCACACAGTGGCATGTTCTGAGATTTGTGGATAGTAGACTTAATCTCTGGCAAAATAATATTGTTGTTGTTGTTTTTTTTAAAGGATACTTGTAAAACTGTTATAACCTGGAAAGAGGCAGTGAAGTCATAACCTTCTTTCTATAATTTACTATGAGAAATTATTTAGTTAAAGTTTTGCTACACTTGTGGAAAGACATATTGTATTGTAAAGTTAAAGCAGAATCATAGAATTTTAGAGCTGGGTGAACCTTAGAAGTTATCTAATTCAACTCATAATTGAATTAAAGAAGTACTTGAAATATTTCCTTTGACATTACTGTTCTTAGCTGGATCCAGACATCCTATTGGTAAAATTATACTCTGAGAATTCTAAACCTGGGAAACACGTTATTAGGTCTGAACATGGGGGTGGACCTGCAGCTGGGCATAGGAGAGACTACACAGATATCATTCAAGACTAAAAAGCATCTATTCTATTTTTAAAGATAAATTTAAGACAAGAAATTTTAATTTCTTTTGATAAGTTGTTGTAGTAATTAACACAATGGTTCCCATTCAGTAGTTTACCATAATAATGATTATTATTAAACTTTCCCCAAAGTAAAAACTTTTTAAGAACTCAGGGAATCTAAGAAGCAGCATTGTGTACTGGAGGAATGCTGCATACAAAATTGATTCGAGTTCATAATATAACTATGGTATTTACTTCCGTAAGAAGAAATTGAAGTACAAAGAGAGGAAATGAATTGTCATTGTGCAAGGTATTCCCTCCTCATTATTTCTGCCTTTAAAAAAAGCTTTTTAAAAATTTTTTTTAATTTTTTATGATTTTGTCCAGGTGACACCTTCTCCATGAATCCTCCTACTTCCTCACTACTTGCCAGATCCTTCAAGCTATCTGTGTTCTTTCTATCCTAGAAATATCCTAGGATTAGGATAGCATTTATTAATCACCTACTATTTGTCAAGCATTCTGCTTAGTACTGGGGATATGACTATGAAGAATAAAGCAATTCATACTCTCATGAAGTTTATATTCTATCATGTGTATATATTCAGTAGATATGTATATATTTATATATATGTATAAGGTAAGTAGACACACATATTATATGTATATGCAATACCAAATAAACACAAGGTATTTCAAATCAAGATAGGAAAAATAGGCACTCTCATAAAATGGGTATTATTGTTGTTCAGTTGTGTCTGACCTTTTTTGACTCCATTTGGGGTTTTTGTGGTAAAGATACTGGAGTGTCTTGCCATTTCCTTTTCCAGCTAATTTTAGAAATAAGGAAACTGAGGCAAAAAGGATTTAGTGACTTGACTAGGGTCACACAGCTAATAAGTGTCTGAGGCTGGATTTGAACTCTGATCTTTCTGATTCCAGGCCCAGAGTTCTAACCACTTGTCACCTAACTTCTAAAAAATAGAGTTATTCAAAAAGTAGAATGAGATACTTTGGATAGTAGTAGATAATATTTAAGTAACATTCTTATAGAGTGGATTTTTGATCAAGTATGAATTGAATTATATGGTTGCTGAATTCTGTTTAGCAAGGTCTTAATTTTATGAAATCAAGGTATGATCCTATTTAGCATTTCTGCTTTATGCAGTGGCCAGTACCATGCTCTTCACAAGTAAGGGAGCAAATTATTATTAAATACAGATGTTTTCCAAGAAGTTTGTGGGTGATTTAGTATATCCTATGTTTAGTTTTGTGACTATAGGGGAAATTATGTTTTATTTTTGAAATATGTAAGAAGGAGACTGCATTTATGGATGGGCTATGTTGTTGACAGTGTTGTTTACATATTTGGAATGACACCGCCCCTCAAGCTGCTGCTGGCTTTATCAAATCACTTACACTAACTCCCATGCCACCATCAACACAAGTCCAAATCTGTCACAACTGGCAACCTTCAGTGTTTGTTTGAAGGGATGGTTAACAGGTCTATGCATGAGCACAGATGCATGGCACAAGAAAAAAAAAATAAGACTTTGCATGAATGCTGCTGATAGTTTAGGTTTATAAAAATAGTCATGAGCCTGTTTTTTTTTTTTTTTTTAAATGAAATATTCTACTTAGAACAAGATTTTGGCTGATCTTTGGGACTGTAGCTCTATATTGCTTTGCCCTTACATTTGTCATCCCATTTGTCATCAGGCAGGTTGTCAGAAAAAAAAAGAAGGTATTTCAATTATGTCAGAGCTTCAGGCAATAATTCATATGATTTCCTTTGAAGCACTCTACTTTCTTTCTTAAATTTAATTTTGTTATTCTTTTTAAATTAACACACATTAATTTTTGATCCTTCTCACATCTTGTCTTCTAACTCAGCAATAGAAAAAGAAAAAAGAAAAGAAAAACTCTTATAACAAATATTTACAATCAAACAAAACAAATTCCTTCACTGGTCATATCTAAAAATGTATGATTCATTTTCTCTCTCAAATCTATCATCTTTCTCTGTCAGGAGGTAGTTCTTCTGGAATCCTGATTCTTTATTTAAATGATCAGAGTTATCAAGTCTTTCTAAGTTGTTTTTCTTTATATATTTTTTGATATAAATTGCTTTTTGGATTATGTTCATTTTACTCTGCATCAGTTTGTAGAGGTCTTCCTAGCTTTTTTCTGATACTACCCATTTTGTTATTTCTTATGATTCAATGTTCACATACCATAATATGTTCATATACCATAATTTGCATAGTTTTCTTCAGTGGATGGGCATTCACATAGTTTTAAGTTTTTAGCTCTTACAAAAAGAGTTGTTATAAATATTTTTGTATGTACGGGCCATTCCTCCACTCACTAAATTTTAGTTCTTTGTGGGGTATAAGCCTAGTAATGATATTCCTGGGCTAAAGGGTTTGGCCAATTTAGTGACTTTTTGGAAATCGTTTCAAATTGCTTTCCAGAATGGTGGGACTGATTCATAGCTCTGCCAAGGGTGAATTAATGTACATGTTTACACACAATCCCTCCAATGGTCATTTCCTTTTTACTTATCTTTGCTAGACTTTACTTTCTAGCCAAACTGATCCTCTTATTATCTGTTCTCCAACTTTGGTATTCAGTGTCTTAATTTTGTAGCTTTGCACAGCTTGTCCTCTCGTCTAGAATTCATTCCTTTAACTTCCTTCAAAGCTTATCATAGTTATTAGAATTTTTACTTATTCTTCCTGTTTTATACAGATAATACTATCCCTCCTTAAATGATTTTGTATTTACTTTCTGGTGTTTATAATGTATTGCCCTCCCTAACCCCCCAAGTAGAGTAAAACTTCCTTGTAAGATGTTAATATTTACCTTAATTCCACCAATATCTAATGTGGTGGTGGTGCTCAGATACTTTGTATTGAATTGAATTGAGAGAGAGAAATATTTTTGGGGAAAGTATATTTTTCCTTTGCGATCCAAGGTTTTCTTGTATTTTCTTTTCTTATGAAAATTTCTGTTGTGAAGGATTCTTAAAATTGTTACTCACCTGAGTGGGGTAAAATTACTTTTCCTCCCATAGGACCTTAAAATTGTTAAGACTAGTCATTCCTATTGTGGATAAACTAAAATAAGTTGACTGTGAATCAGTTTGTGTAATGTAAAGATCTTGTATGTCTGCTCTGCCTTAGATGTCCAAAAGGTCAATATTTGTCATTCTTTCTCTGAAAATATCTGTTGGAAATTATAAAAGTGTTTGAATACCAATGGCCCACAGCACTGGGCCTAGAGCCTGTTGTTATGAAAGGAATGGTTTTGGAAACAGGGTTTCTGGTTTTATATGATCCCTCTCATCTGGATTCAAGGCTTGTTATAGGGGATAACAGGCTTTTTTTGTGTTATAAAAATGATTGGGTGACTGTTAGCAAAGCAATAATACCAGTGGGATGTGTATATTAACCTGTCTGTGGGGGGAAATGCTGAGAGCAACAGGCCTATAATTTAGGTAATAGCCTCAGCATATGAAAACCATGCTGCTTTGCCTTGATGCTAATCAGGGAAGGATCAGAAAGACTTTGCTGGAGGAGCAGGGGCAGGGAGAGGAAGGAAGTCAGTTGTCATTGTGTTATATGAAGAAAAAAAATTAGAGGTGAACTGAACTCTGTGATACAGATCTCATTGCAGAGGTGATTCCTGAATTTAAAGGTGTGGTAGTCCAATCAGCACCACAAATTAGAGACATCTGATTTGCATGGATTAACAAGGGAAGGTCGCAGCCTTCTGACAGGTCAATGGTGCCACTGGGGATTTGAAGAAAACTTTGATTCTTCTTTTTTTCCCTCTACCATGAAGTAATCATGCTGTTCTATTGTAAAAGAAGCTCCATTAGTTATAAAGGAAGGCTTGTCATTTAAATTCACCCAACTTAGGACACCGCAGAGCACTGTCAGATGTCAATCACAATACAGCAGGGAAATGTTTTTCAACAGCTTTCTACCTCTTTTGCTCCATAACATGGGATCGTGCTATAAAGGGGGAGGGGCAGCTTGGATGTGGTTTGTAGGAATTTTACAAAGGCAAGATTGAGGCTTTTTTTATTTTATTTTTTTATCTGAAGTGGTGTTTTTGAAGCTCCGTGTGAATGATACTATCATTTTGATGAAGGAAAGGGAAGAATCATTGCTTACAAAGATAACTTCATTCAAGGGTCACCTTCAAGGTGTTTCTTTAAGGATTGGGTATTGGAATTTTTTTTTTTGTCTCTGAGGTTCATGGCCATTTGCTGGTCATCTCTCTAGAAAAATGCCATTTGTCATTAAGGTAATTTTGAAATGATTTTAGTGGAGGAACTAGCCTTGGCAGCAGATAGACAAAGAGAAGTAGAGCCTTTCTTATCAAGATCTCAGGTTCCCTGGGGTCTAACCTTAGTAACAATAAAAATAAAAAAGTCTCTTTGAACCAGCAGTTGTTAAAGCTGCATAGAGCTATTTAAGTGACTATATCAAGTAGTTGAACTGTAATAATAGGATAGCAGAATCTTGATTAACCAGAGGGTTAACTCATTTGGCACTTCTATATGGTGCCTGATGAGGGGCATCATGGCAGAATCTATAGAGAGCTGGTCTCACAGTAAAGAAGATCTAGATTTTAGCCTGCCTTTAAAACATACTGTCTGTGTGACCCTGGGCAAGTACTTTCATTTCTTGGTTCCTATACAGCTCTCTGTAAGTTTCAGAACAGTTGCTTTTCTATACTGGTAAAAAGGATTTTTTTTTAAACTGGAGTTTTTAACCCTAGTGAAATCATG
This sequence comes from Sminthopsis crassicaudata, assembly GCF_048593235.1. NCBI lineage: Eukaryota > Metazoa > Chordata > Mammalia > Dasyuromorphia > Dasyuridae > Sminthopsis > Sminthopsis crassicaudata. The sequence continues at coordinate 408,591,057 of NC_133618.1, read as the reverse complement.
GGTTTGATAAAAAAAAAATACTGCCTAATATTTTAAGTTGTTTTTTTGTTTTTGTTTTCATCTCCTCAACTAGATTAACAACTTCTTGATAAGAGAGATCATATTTTATACTTTGGGTATTTAACAGAAGCTGGTACAGTGTTTTGTAGTAAGTCAATTCAAATCAACAAATGTGACTTTTAAAGTATCTGCTTATGGGCAAAGCACAGTTGAAGATTCATTTCAAGTCAATAAACATTTATTAAGTGCCCTATGGACACTGTGCTAAACACTGGGAAGATACTCCCTGACTTCAAGGAGTTTACAAATCAGAAGACCTAAAATAGATATAAATAGCCACAGTTCAAAATAGCATGCTAAAAATTATGAAGAGATAAGGGCTCTGAGAATTCAGAGAATGAAGGCTAGTTTTTGATTAGAGGGAGAAGGAAGGATTAATGGAATAGATGTGATTTAATCTAATACCAATGGAAAGGCTTTCTACAGGAGAGAATGGTGGTAAAGGTATAATAGGCATTATGTTTAATATGGAAACATCAGGCACAAAGATTTTCTTAGCAGAATCCCAAATTGCTTTCTAGGATGGTTGATTCAAGCGCTATACCTGTGTTAATATCCTTATCTTTATACAACTCCTCAAACTCTAACCATTCCTATTTTTTGTTCATCATTTCTGTCAATTTTTTGGTTGTGAGATAAAAATTCAATGGTTTTGATGTATATTTCCTCTATCATTACTGATTTGAGACATTCTTCTGTATGGATATTATTAGTTTGCAATTCTTCCTTGAAGAGCTTTGTTCATATCTTTTGATCATTTATCCAGAGGGAATCTTTTATAATAATTTCATATTTTCTTCTCAGTTCTAAGTCAACCTCAAATCTTCCTTCTCTATTTGTATTGAAAAAAAGCTGGTAGAAGTCTTTAAAATGTATCAATTGGTTCAACTAAAACTTTTTTGTTTTCTAACCCTAATCTAGTCCTCAATGCTGCAATATCTTTCGATTCCACTCTTTTCTATCCTTTTATGCTTTTACTACCCTTCAGTTTTGTCCTTACTTTTCTTATGTCTGGAAATAAAAGTAGGCATTTAATAAATGCTTATTAAGGAAAATATTATTTAGTGGGAAAAATCACTGGATTTGGAATTTGAATCAGAGGTCCTGAGATCAAATCTGGACATGGATTCTAATTATATATGTGATCTTGGAAAGCATATAAGTTCTCTGGTCCCAAATTTCCTCATTTGTAAAGTAAAGAAGTTGTAATAGAGGATCTCTTTGGTTTCTTCTTCTAATTCAAAATAGTATGATCTCTGAAGTGACTGGTAGATTAAAATGTAGTTAAATAAGAAACTCCTTATTGTATGGATTCTTGAAGAAAATCTTAAAAATTCTGACTCACTCTTTCTGGATTGTTATGTAGACACCAGAGAACATAATCAAAAAAATTTTTTTTTTAATGATTTGAGATGTCTAACAGGATATCAAAGTCATTCATATGAACATGAGTTGTCATTGTGCAGGATCATAGATGTCAAGGATTGATCACAGTTAAACCAAAAAATAGACTTAATCAACCAAAGATTGGACTGAATATATACTGACCCAAGATGTGATGGAAATTGATTTTTCTAATAAATCTCTGCAATTTTCAATTAAAGCTCTATTTTATTCTATTTTACTTCCCTCTTTTTTTTCTTATCAGAACTTCCAATAAAATGGAAGCCAAATATACTCTCAAATGCTGTATTATTGCAAGAATGGATAGTACTAGGTTGCCCTTCACCAGTACTGAATTAACATTCCCAAGATCAAAAAGAACTGGGGCACGTAAAATCTTTTGGTATCTCATATTATACAAATGTATAAATGTTTTCTTCTTCAAAACAATCACTTCAGGAGGAAATATGATCATTTTTAAGACTTGACATTGTTCAAAAATATTTTTGAAACACTACTTTTGCATCTTTATAGCAGTGACACATTGAACAAAAATATCATACAAAAGTTGTGACAACTTTTTATTCTTGGAAAGAAGATATCAACTTTTGGAAATAGTCAAAAGTCATTCAAGTTAAGTTTAATGATAAAGGTGAAAAAGCTAGGAAATATCATTTGGTCAAATACTTTCATATCTCTGGGTATGAATTTATCTGTAAAATGACATAGACTACTAAATTATCTTAAAAACCCTTCCTCCCACTAACATTCTGTGATTTTTTTTCCCCTGACTTAGCAGCATATACCTGAAATCCTTTTATATGATGAGGTAGAAGCTGGTAGATCATTTGAGCTCAGGAGTTGTGAGCTACAGTGGGACTAAGCCAATTGCGTGTCCATGCTAACTAAGTCAGGAACCAATATGGAAAATCACCAGATGGGGACCACCAGCTGTTTCAGGATGGGTAAAGCAGCATAGGTCAAAAATGGAGCAGTCAGAAGTCCCATGCTGATCGATAATGCGATTGAACCTACAAGTGAGTGCTGAATTTCTTGATAGGGTTAGATAGGAAGGTTTCATTTCAAAACATCTGATAGACAAACAAACAATGAATCAATCTCAGCATAATTTTAAATAATTTTGTAAGGGATTACATGCCTATAAAATAGTTATCTAGTTTCCACTTAAAGACATCCAGGATTAGAAAACCATTTTGTCTCCTGTTGAATATCTAGGCAGTTCTAATTATTAGGGAGTTCTTTATTTTTATCCAGCTCAAGTCTGCCTCTGCAAATTTCAATCATTTCAAAATTGGTACCCTCTGACCAGGTCTAATTCCCCCTTTATTTGACAGCTCTTCAAATTATGTTTAAAGATGGCTATTTTTCCTTTCCTTGTCCTCTAAGTCTTCTTCCCTACAAAGTATCTCTAGACATTTAGATGATCTTCATGTGCCATGGTTTTCAGACTCATCACCATCTTGGTTATGCTCCTTTGGATGTATTCCCACTTGTCACTGCTAAAATTTGGCCTCCAGAACTGAAAACAGTAATCTAGATATAGTCTGATCAGGGTAGTGTACAACAGGACTGTAACCTCTTTAGTCCTTAATGATCTGCCTTTAAAAATAGATTCTGATCTTGTTAAATTTGGGGGCGCCATTTTACACATTTTATTCATTGACCTTGCAGTGGATTAAAACTCTGATCAAAACGAAACAAAACAAAAGCATTTGATAGTTAGACACAGTTTTCTTATATTTATTCTCTTTAAATTTAAAAAAATCATGAACATTTCTACACACAAAGAAGTCTAGAAAATAGGGATTATATACAAAACTGCAAATCTATTACATATATCTTAGGTGATGTTGTTGTTGTTTTAATTATAGGATATCCCCCAAAAGCTTGAAGCTATTAAAGCTTAAAGCTGTATCAATACTTTAAGAACACTCCATATGTGTTAAATCTAACGTTGTAGTGCTAGTAATGCCCTGTCTAGTCTTTTCTATGTAATTTTGAAGTATTTTATTTATGCTTTTCTCTTTCTTTTCTTTTTTTGCACTTTTATCATGCTTTCCTCCACTTTCTTTCTAAATAGCGTGTTCTCTCTCTCTCTCTCTCTCTCTCTCTCTCTCTCTCTCTCTCTCTCTCTCTCTCTCTCTCTCTCTCTCTCTCTCTCTCTCTTTCTGTCTCTCTCTCTCTCTCTCTCTCTGCTGAGGCAATTAGGGTTGAGTTACTTGCCCAGGATCATACAGCTAGGAAGTGTTAAGTGTCTGAGAACAGATCTGAACTCAGATCTTCTTGACTATAGGTGCTAGGCTGCCCCTAAATATCTCTCTTCTGTAATAAAGTCCTCATAACAAAACTATAGTTAAAAATTGTTTCATAATGGCCATGTATATAAATGCCTGTTTTATTCCGCATTCATAATACATCATCACATCTTGCCAAGAGAAAGGAAATCTGCTTTATTATATATAACTTGTCTAGGGTTTCATACTCAGGTCTTCTGATTCTAGGTTTTGGTGCTGTATTCACTGTGCCAATTAAATATACCTTTCCATAGCTATATTCCATTGAACTTGAAAAAGCTCAATAAGATACATAGAATTAAGTTTATTCTTCCTTCTTTAATTATGCTTTCTATTTAACCTTATTTATTGCCTATGTTTTTTGCCTTTGCCATTTGTGTTATGAAATTCCAGACAAGTAATACCAAAAGGTAAAACCTAGAAAGCATTGCTAGAGATTTTTAAGTCCGAGGTACAAAGAAGAAGAAATTAGGAATGTAAGTAAATTTTCATCACTACTCCTTATTGGAGTTAGAGATTTCAGAAGAAAAAGGCAGATCTTAGAAGTGAATAGCTGATCACTATGCTATCTAAGAATGGAAGTAAGTTTCTTTACCACAGTTTAAAATATAGGAATGATACATCAGTGATAGAGTTCAAATAACAAGAGTCAATAAGTAGATTTGTTAGGAATCTTTTAAATCAAGAGGACTTAAAAGTGAAAACAGAAGGAAAAAACAGAGAATCTTTATAAATATTCCAAACCAAATAATACATAGTTGCAACCTAAGAAGACTATCATTTAGCGGCATTTCTCACTCTCATCAAGGTTCAATTCAAAAGCCACCTCCTATAAAGAACCTTTAATTATTCCCCCAGTTGTTGTCCCCCACCATTTTTATGTATTTATTTTGTATATATTCTATATTTACTTATTTTCCAAAGGGTTATATAATCTCAGTAGAATGTAGACTCTTTGAATGCAGGGATTTTTTGCTTTTATACTCTTATTCTTACCTACTTCATGTGATGAATTAAAAGTTAATTAATGGATCAGAAATGTGAACCATAATTATCAGACCTAGTACTTGAATCACTTTGTTACATACTCGATATGTATTCTAGAAGGTTGAAAACATGTCTCTTATTCTTTAAGTCCATTTGGGATCCCATAGTTTTCTTCATTAAGGAATTATCAGTATTACTCATCTCTCTATTTTCCAAATGACCTCTTTTCTGGGGTCTCTGTGGATTCATACCTTCATTTCTTGCAGCACACAAGCATTTACTTTCTCTTCAGAGTTCTCAACTATCCCCTCTAAGGGGAAGAATTTCATACTTATTACATAAGTTTAAATATTCAATGGGTCTCTCTTTTCTTCCCTACAAAGGGTCTATGAATAGATTTCAGGGAATCTTTAAATTTTGATGGGAAAAGATTACATCTTTATTTCAATGTGATTGATTCCCTTTTTAATCTCATGTATTTTATGCATTTGAAACATTATGCATATCACTTGCCACTGGCTGAAATAAACCAAAATACAATGGTGTGACTAAAATAATGTGACAGATATTCTTGTATGGTTTGAAAAGTGAAAAACTATTTGCCAAAAGGAACTCTGGAAATTCTTGAATAAAAGTATTACCACTTGGACAAGTTCTTAGCCTCCCAAGATAGCTTATAAGACATATTTCTTATTTAGGTTCGTCTGTTCATTAAAAAAAGAGAATCATTACTTTACATTCATATCTGATCCACTGCCAATAAGCCCACTGACCTTTGAAAAATTTGTCTTCAATCAGTTGAAAATTAAGTGATTTGTCTTTAGAGTCTTTACTTCCCCTTTCTACTTTTTTTTTTTTTTAGCTCCCCTTTCTTCCTCTTCCACCTAGTACTTTCAGATTATCTTGGTTCTTTCTTTCAGAGAAGAAAATAAGCTGAAAACTGAATCCATCCTAAGATGTTACTGATTAAATGTACTGCTCTTTCCAGGAGTGTATGCATTTTAAAAAGAGGACAGTTAACAAGTGAAGGGCTTAACCCCCAAAGGAATGATTTAATAGTTGTGTCATTCCAGGCCATAGCAGCTGAATTTTGAGGGTAAGTGAGGCCTTTAAATCATAGGTAGGTGACAATTTATTATACCTGTAATGTATCGTTGACTCTGCCCTTATTCAGGAGATTCTGAAAAAGATGAATAGAGAAAAGAGAAGCTGACCCCTTCTACCTCTAGTCTGCGCCAAAAATGTCCTTATACTCTGCAGAACTAGATATTAATTCAGTTCAATTCAGCACATTACTATATATTTTAAAAAGAGTAAAACAACTTTGCCTGCACCTAGGAATAGAATGAGGAAACATGACATAATCCCTACCCCCAAACATGTAGAGTCTTCAGTGTTCAACACTTGTAAACATAATTATAATGGAACTTAGCTGGGTGGTATAATAGATGGGGTACTAGAGTGGAAGTTAGGAATTTGAATTCAATTCCTTTCTAAGCCACTTCAGGCTGTGGGATCTGGTGGAAGTCATTAACCTTTCAGTTTCCAGGCCCTCATCTGTAAAAAAGGAGATGATAATAATAGCACTTATTACATAGGATTGTTGTGAGGATCAAATGAGAACTTTTCTAACCTTAGAGACTATATAAATGTTAGCTATTATTAGGTTTAATATAAGGACAGGGCCTTTCACAATTCTGCCTGCAATCTACTTTTTCAGCTTTATTTTCCATTATTTCTTTCCATGCCTTCCATGCCTTTCTATGCCTTACTGGACCATAACATTCCATTTCCTCTTGCAGCATTTGCCCAGGCAGTTATCCAAGACTGAAATGCATTGCCTCCAAATCTCAGCCTTTCAGAGTCATTCCCTTTCTTCAAGGCTTAGCTCAGGAGCTACTTCTTCCCTTGGGTTTTAGTGGCTCCAGTTGCTAGTGCAATCGCCTACTTCAAATTGATTTGTGTGATATTGGCCTTATAAATGTTTGGTAGCCTAGTAAAGGATAATCTTCCTGAGGACAGAAATGTCTTTTTTTCCTTTTTTTCCCCCTTCTTTGTATCCCTGCCATGCTCAGAGTTTTGCTTGTAACAGGTACTCATTTATGGAATAGGATCATTTTAATACAATGAAAAAGCTCCATATCAAGGAGTGGATCCACCATGTTGTATTGCCTGAGTGACCTTGCAGAGATTTCTTCCCTCATTAAACCTCAGTTTCCTTATCTGAAAACTGAAGAGGCAGTATACTTGCCGACCTCTAAGGTGTCTTCTTAATCTCAATCTCTGATTTGAACTGATATAAAATTATAAGTGACAGAGGCAAAGGTGATATCTAGGCATTGTTCTAGTAATATTTAAGGAAGGAGAGAATACCTCAAGGTTCAGCAAAATAGGAAGTACTGATCCCCCAAATAATTCAGTGCAATTTGAGAAGCATATCAGCTTTAACAGGAAAAATTTTGAAAGTAGATTAATTATAAATTAGACATATGTTCATTGAATTTGCCTAAATTATATTCTGTAAGATTAAGAAATATTTGCTGGCATAGTATAGTCTTAATGCCCTTGTCAAGAAACAACTTCTTTGACCCAGGCAAATTTGTAGAGTGGCAGTAATGTTATTTGACTAAATTATGCCCGAATGATTATTTAGAGACACAATGGGTTTTTTCATCAGGCACATACACCCCTGGATAACTACATCAATTTAAACACTTATGCAGTAGCAGGAAGTTGCATGCAGAATGCCCTGAGAATATGAGGGTTAATCATATAGACCATTTTGCCACATGCAACAACATCAACAGAAACTTAATAATACATAGACACATGCAGACTTTCACTTCCTCAAATCAGGGAAGTGGAGTGTAACAGTGTTGCATGAAGTTTAACATCCTGCTGCAAATATCAATGTAAAAGTCATGGAGGGAAAAATAGAGTAAAATCCCCTCCTCCTTTTTCTGGTAGAAAATTGTGCATATATTTCCCTAATTGTGGAAGGTAATTTTCTTTGATCATTTTTTTTAAAACATAAATGCTCATTTTTTTTCCTTAAATAAGAATTAGTTTTACAGTTATACTACTTTGAGGGGAAAAAAAATTGTCATGATCATAGGCTATCCTTTCAAAGTATCTTTTGAAGTTTGGGGTCTAGAATGCTTCTGGAGATCCATAGCAGGTAGAACCTGAAACAGAAAGCTGTCACTAATAGGCCAGCAGGTGCCAAGTAATTCTGATGGTAAAGGAAAACCCATGTACTGTTCTATGATGAGAAGGGCTGGGACCACTACTTCTAAATAAACTAGCTCATTCTCCCCTTTCATCAAGGGCTAAACTGACTCTTCTGGCTTTCATATATTCTTGGCTCCAAGAAGGCACAATTGGAGGTTGATACTCAAGTATAGGTGGGAAGGAAACCAAAGCTTTGTTTTGCTTCTTTCTTCCTCTTTACTCTTCTGTATCATAATGGCCAATTATAGAATTATAAGGGTCCTTGGAAGTCACATGATCTAAAGATCTGAAATATAGACCTCTTCTACAACATTCCTGACTAGTCTTGCTTGATCAGCTCCAAGAACAGGGACCTCACTACTTTTCAAGGAAATGAGGTAGCATTCATATTTATCTATAAATTCATCTGTGGAATTTTCAAAATAGCATTTTTTTCTGGTAACAAAAAAAAGTGTTGGAGAGAAAATATTAAGGAGGGAAAAGCAATTGGAACTGCTTACAACAACCTTAAAATATACTTAAGTGGAGGTTTGTAGGGCAAACACACAATTAAAGCATTAAAGCAAGAATTTGTGATGGATATAAGGGTTTGACGCTCCCAGACATATTGTTTACTGGTGTGGTTAACAGATGGATAAACCAACTGATCACAGATGTGCCGCTTATAAATATAAACTAACGTCTTACTAGTGATGTATGTCTGCAAGTAGCAACAAATTACTTTCTATTTAACTCTTGGCTGTTTGCTGGGGGTAGGTTTGTAATAACTACTTGCTTTCAAGAACTAATGGAAATGATAGATTTTTCAGTTGATCTTCTGCTAAGTTGACACTAAATTGCTGGGGAAAAGATGTTCTTCGGACTTGGCTTCTTTCAAGATAGACTTTTAAAATTTTTTACTTTTAGCTTTAAAGTGCAGATGTCCAAGTCTAATTCTTCAAACCATTTTTATTTTAGATATTCAAAGCTTCTTAATTTCTTGAAAATGTACTTTGAATCAATTTTTCCTTTTTTAGGAGAAAAATTCCTTTTTATATAGAAAAATGGAAACCATTTTTGTTGCCCATAATTCTCACAACTAATGAAAAGTAATATTGCTGTTCCTTTCAGATAATGCAATAACAAAACACCTAGTGAGGGAGTTGCATTATATTGTATTTGCTGTTTAAATAATTTAGCTGCAAAAATCTGAAGGCTGCTTTAGCTATAATTAATTATTCATTAATGACATGCTAATTGCACAATACCTTTGAATATTTAACAAAATGCAAAAAACCAGGCTGTGTAGTTATGTTTTTAGTGTAGGGGAAAAATCCTTTAGTCCATCACAGCTTTGGGAGGGGGAAAAAAGCCCTTTTCAGATCTGAGGTAAAGTAGTAGTAGTGGCCTAGTTTCCATTCACTGTCTTCAGTAGGCCTTTGTACCCTGGAATATAATGTTCTTATCTAGACTTAACAATTGACAGGGTGGTAAATCCCTTGACTTTTGTCCAAATGATTTCTCAACAAAAATGGGTTAATTATCGCCTTCCCTAGCTTTTTGACTAACAAAAGGCTCTGGTTCTCTTTTTTCCTTTCTTTCCTATTTACTGTACGGGAGCCCTTTGAAATGCGATAGTTTAATCGGCAACACCTTCTACAGGGGGAATTCTGAGAACCCGGCCCTCAGCAGTGAGCTCATGTTGCTGTGTGAACATTACCGTGGTTAGGAGATATGACCTTTATTATGCTGAAGCCATCCTGGACTTTCAGGATGAAAAACTCTGAGTGCACGGTAGTCAACTCCGTTTGTTTCTCCTAATAAAAGCAGGGGGATTTTTAACAGTGTCTTTTAGTAGGTGGGATGACTGAAGGGCACTGGCATCCAAATGGCTTGGTTGTATTTCATTAATTCTTCTCTTCAAGTCGGGGGAGTTTGCATCTTCTCACTGCCAGTCTCTATTTCTAAACTTCAAAGACCCTTTTTGTCACTTTTAAATCAGGACCAGGGCTTTAGTTGAGGGAGTGGGGTTGATTTTACAGTTCAGAGCAGGTCCTTTAAACGTTTTGTGTGTATGGGGGAGGGGGAGGGTGGTGGTAGTGGTTGTGTGTATGTGTGTGTTAATCTCAAGTTCCAATCTGAGAATCCCTAGATACTCTTTCAGTTCAAGGTAGTGGGCTGCACACACATGCATACTATTATATACCTGCAATTGAGAATATATTTTAAGTAGGGCTTTTGGGTAATTGTATTTTGAATGCCCTTGTTAATGTGAATAGGCTTTATCGATATGCTTTGGTGGGAGAGAAGAATCCAACCAATTTGAGAATTGTCAGAGAGAAGGATAATTAGCATAAATTTTGCTTCTAGAGTATGCTGGATTTCATAGCTCAGCAGTTACAAGAGAAACCCTTGTCATAAACTTGGACTTGTCAAGACAAAAAAAGAAAAAGTAAAGGGGAAAAAAATTGCCTCAAAGTTGAGTCCAGTGCCCACTCTTTATACTTGTTCACAATTTGAGGACTTCACATATGTTTGTGATAAGGATTACTCAACAAAGATTATTGAGCATCTTCCCTTAATGTGTCCCATAGCATTCTGAATTCCATTTATAAAGTGCAGTTAGTGGTCCCTATATTTGTGCTACTTGCCTCTAGGTTTTTGTGAGGAAAGTGCTTTCTACAGTGTAAAATGCTATGTAAATGTGAGCTCTTATTATTTTGAAAGGCAGTAAGTATAGCATAGTGGATTCAGGATCAGTCAGAGTTAGGAGGAGTTGGGTTCAAATCTTAGGTATGCATGGTAGTCATGCATAATTTAACCTTTCAGCATCCCAGGCAGCTCTGTAATATTACAAATTAAGATCAATTGCTGATTGCATTGGTGAAAAGTTTCTTCTTGGCAATTTGCTATATGGACAACATTGTAATTGAGATTACTCCATTTCCCTCCTTCCAAACATAAAGCCCAGAACATGTTATTTTTATAGAGAAATTCAACAGATCTTTACTGATCATTTATGCCCAAAGAATAGTGTTAAATCCTGTAGGAGATACTAAAATAAGTGACCTAACTAATGCCCACAAAATGTTAATGGTCAAGTGGGTGAAACAGTGATGATAACTCACATTTATGTAGCACTTTAAGGTTTATGAAGTACATTTTTCACAAAAGGTCTATGAGGTAGGCAGAACAAATATTATTATTCCCATTTTATAAGTGAGAAAGATAAACTTAAAGAGGCTAAGGGTCTCATAGCTAGCATAGAACCATGATTTCAATCCAGATTTCTCTTAACTCTAAGCTTAGTGGTTTTTCCATTAAATATATATATATATATATATATATATATATATATATATAAAATGATTACTAAAATATAAATTAGAATATAAGTACAAAGAAGAAGTACAAGGTGCTATATATGATTTGAGGAAAGTTATTTTTAGGTGGTTGAATTTGGAAGAAAAAAAAAACTTCATGGAAGAAATGGTATCATGGAAGAAATGAGTCCTGAAAAACAAGTGGCATTATGAAAGACAGAGATGTTAAAGGTAAGGGTATATGCTACTCTTATGAGTCTGAAGAGTGTTGAGGTATGTGTATGTGGGGTGGAGTATACATAAAGACAGAGAAATAGGAAACAATAGTTTAGTTTGGCTGGAGTATATAGTATGTGAAGATATGATGATAAAAACTATCTAGAAATGTAGGTTAGGGCCAGGATGTGGAAATGTAGGTTAGGGCCAGATACCTTGTTTCCCAATTTAGAATCTAATTGGGGAAGGGGGAGCAGTACTAAAACACGTGAAAAGGAAAGGACAATACAGTGTCAGACAAGTGGTACTACAGACAATGCTATGAGGGTTTTAAGGGAAGTATATTGTGTTCTAGAGTTGTCAGGGAAGTTTAAATTTACCATTTGGATAACTTCCAAATGTAGCTGGTACTGTATTTAAGCCATTACTTACTAGCTTTGTGACCCCCCCCCCCCAAGTAATTCACTCTAAGTCTTAGTTTACTCATCTGAAAAATGGGGATATTAATATTTATACTTCATTTCTCATAAGATGGTTATGAAAAAAAAACTGCTTTAAAAACTTTAGAGAAGAATCCAGATTATTATTCTTTGCAGATGATATGCTGTTACATTTAGAAAGTCCTAGAGATTCAACTATCAAATTACTTGAAATTATAAACAACTTTAGTAAAATTTCAGGATACAAAATTAACCCACATATATCACTAGCATTTCCATTTATTACCAATAAAGTTCAGAAGCAAGAGATAGAAAGAGAAATCCCATTTAAATTAATTGTGGACTATATAAAATGCTTGGGAGTCTACCTGCCAAGACAAACCTCAGGAAATATAAGAAAACAAATATAAAACACAAATAAAGTCAGATTTAAACAATTGGAAAAACATTAATTGCTCATGGGTAGGCCAAGCTAATATAATTAAAATGACAATTTTATTTAAATTAATCTATTCAGTGCCATACCAATCAAACTATCAAAAATATTTTATAGAGTTAGAAAAAATAAAAAAATTCACATTGAAAAACAAAAACTCAAGGATATCAAGGGAATCAATGAAAAAAAATGCAAAAGAAAGTAGTCTGATCACACCAGATCTTAAACTGTATTGTAAATCTATAAATATCAAAACAGTCTGGTACTGGCTAAGAAATAGAGTGGTAGATCAGTAGAATAGATTAGGTATAAAATACATTATAGTAAATGACCATAGTAATCTAGTATATAATATAAATCCAAAAATTCAAGTTTTTGGAACAAAAAGTCATCATGTGATAAAACACCGCTGGGAAAACTGGAAAACGTATGGCAGAAGCTAGGTATAGACTAACATCTTACACCATATACTAAGATAAACTAAAAATGGTTATATGATTGACATATAAAAGTAATAAACATACACAAATTAAGAGAATTTGGAATAGTTTCTCTCTCAGATGTAGGGATAAGGGAATAATTTAGGAAAAAGAAGATATAGAAAGCATTTCAAAATATAAAATAGATAGTTCTGGTTATAGAAAATTAAAAGTTTTTGCACAAATAAAACCAGTGTAACCAAAATTATAAGGACTGCAGAAAACTAGGGAAATTTTTTTTTTTTTGCATTAAGTATCTCTCATGCAGGCCCTATTTTTCAAATATATAAAGAACTGAATCAAATTTATTAAAATACTAGTCATTCTTCACACAAGGAAATCAGTTATAGCCATATGAAAAAAATGCTCTAAATCATTAGTGACTAGAAAAATGCAAATTAAAACAACTCCAAGATATTGCCTCATATCTATCACAGTGGCTAATATGACAAAAAGGAAAAATAGTGGGTTTTGGAGAGGATGTGGGAAAACTGGGGCACTAATACACTGGTGGTAGTTGTGAACTGATCCAACCATTCCAGAAAACAATTTGGAACTATTCCCAAAGGGCTATAAAACTGTGCATATCCTTTGATCCAACATTTATTGCTAAGTCCCAAAGACATCCCTATTTGTACAAAAATATTTATAGCAGCTTTTAAAAAAATTTTTTGGTGGTGATTAAGAATTAAAAATCAAAGGGATGCCTGTCCATCAATGTGAATGACTAAACAAGCTGTGGCATATGATTGTGATAGAATATTATTGTTCCATAAGAAATGACAAGCAGGATGATTTCAGAAAAGCTTGGAAGGACTTGCATGAACTGAGGCATAATGAAGTAAATATTACCAGGAAAACATTGTACACAGTAACAACAATATTGTTCCATGAAGAATTGTGAATGATATTCTTAGCAATACAATGATCCAAGATAATCCCAAAGGACAATGATGAAACATGCTATCCACCTTCAGAGAAGAAACCAATATTGATCAAATACAGACTGAAGCATGCTATTTTTCACTTCTTCTTTCAGTTTTTTCTTTATTCAGTCTTCTTGTACAAAATGGCTAATATGGAAATATTAGAAGAGGGAGGGTAAGGGAGGGAAAGAAGGATAAAATTTGGAACATAAAACTTTAAACTAAAAATTATTTAAAAAAACCCCAACAATCCAACTTTAGAGTGATGTATAGACATAAGTTTTTAATATTATTAAGTTAATCATTTCCACTACTAAACTTCATAAGCTCTTTGAGGAAATCAGCTACATCATTTGTCTTTATATCTTTCTTGGTTTCTTCTGGGAAGCTCAGGTTTCTTTCTTTCCTAATGAAAGAAAAAAAAACAACATCAGAAGTATACTTCATAGCATTGGTCACCATGAAATATCTCATTTATCTTTGAACAATTCTCTGTGATGGGAAATTGTTAGGATTACTAAGTGAGAACTGAGGTTGTCTGGACAGTTACAAGGTGAGAACTCAGGTTGACTTGATAGAGGGGGCAAGCTCATTGGCTGGGGTGGTTCTTCCCAGAAGCCCTTGCATTATCCCACGCCCATTCTCTGGGAGAATAAAAGAGAGGACTCTCAGAGAAAGAGGAAGACTCTGAATTGCATCAGGCTTGACGGGGCTCTCTGCAGGAAGGGAAGTCACTTCTTTGGACAAGAGTTAACAGCAACTGCCTGGAGACAACGGTTCGTTACAGGAAGAAGAATCTGTCTGAGAGATTTGAGTAGACACAGCAGATCTCTTCCCAGAGAGCGATCCAGCAGCTTCTGGAGACGACAGCTCGCTACAATTGGCGTCCACACGTGGGGCAAGGACATTTGCTTATCCTGACAAGAAGAGCTAGACCAGACCTTCGCATTTTGGCACCCGAACAGGGACAGACACGGTCCTGATTCCAGTGGAAAAGCTTCCGATCTAGATCTCAGTCTCTCTGACCCAGAACCGTGAGTAACAAGGAAACTTTGTTAAAGATTAACTGAGCGTGCTAATAGATAAATAAGGAACTTAACTTGTTAAGGGCTAAACCAGGAATCTCTTATAGTGAAATGGGGCAAACACCTTCTGTTCAAGGAAAATGTTTAGAGAGCATCATCAAGGTTATGAAAAGCCAAGGCTTGATTATAATTTTAGAGGAAATTACTGAACTTTTAAGAACTGTGAAGGTCATATGTCCTTCTTTTTCTCTGGAAGAAGAATTGGATCCAGATGAGTGGAAATTAGTAGGAGAGCAATTAGGTGAACACTACAATTGTCTTTGTGACATTTTACCCTTTGGTTCCAGTCCAAACTCAGTTTCCAAAGATACAATTCATACCTACAATTTAATCCAAATGGCTTTAAAAAATGTTATTCTAAAGGAAGAGATGAAGGAGCAAAATGGGGAGGTGTCAACTAAACTAGGTGAAAAGGATGAATCAGATAACAATGAAGTTAAGTACAATTCTGAGCAACAGCAACAGGAGCACCTCCCATCTCCTCCCTCAATTAACCCTTCAGGGGTGGAGCAAGAAGGAGGAGAGGAAGAGGCAGAAACACAAACAGAATTGCCTGTGAAGCAGCCTAAGCCTATGACAAGATTAGAAAAAGCATTGGTTAAAGCTAAGAGAGAAGGACAGGATATAAGTGATTTTATACATGCATATCCTGTGATTGAAAATATTGACTCTGTAGGTCAAAAAAGGAGAAGATATGCACCTTTAGATTTGAATAAAATTAAAGATTTGAAAAAAGGTTGTACCCTTTATGGGGCTACATCAGCTTATGTCAAAATGTTACTAGATGGTTTGTCTTATGAAGTCCTAACCCCGAATGATTGGAAATCCATAGCAAGGACATGTCTGGAGCCTGGAGAAAATTTATTATGGCTTGCGGAATTTCATGAATTATGTAAAATTCAAGTCAGATGCAATTTGGAAATAGGAGTTAACACACAATTCACTTTTGAGCACTTAGCTGGTGAAGGTCAATATGGAGAGAATTCGGAACAGATTAATTATACCATGACAATATATGAACAAATTGCTAAGGCTGCAATAAAAGCTTGGGGTGTCCTTCCTGGACAGAAAGATCGTGGAGAGGCTTTCACTAAAATACAGCAAGGTCCCAATGAACCTTTTGCAGATTTTGTGGGACGTTTGCAAACTGCTGTCAAAAGAACTATTGGAGAAAATTCAGCTACAGAAATAATGACCAGACATCTGGCTAAGGAAAATGCCAATGAGATTTGCAAAAGAATTATATGGGGATTAGACAAAGATGCTCCTTTAGAGGAGATCATAAGACGCTGTGCTACAGTGGAAACAAATGCTTTTTACACCCGGACAATGATGAATGTGGAAAGGCAGGGTCCCTCCTGGCAAGGGACTTCTAGAGAAACTCGGTGATGTTTTCAATGTGGAAAAATTGGGCATCTAAGAGCTCAGTGTAGGTATGGAGATACAGTGAGAAGACAGGGTGAAAGAAGACCTAAAACCCCATGTCCAAAATGCAACAGAGGATTCCATTGGGCATCAGAGTGTAGAATAATTCAGGGAAATGGGATGAGGGGCCCAGGTCCAGGGCCCCAGGCAAAAAAGACTTGGGGCATGATGGCAGCTGATGTTACACCCAAAGAATCTTTAGAAGGCCAGGACTCTGATTTAATCAACCAGCAGAAAAGCAATCACATGGCAGAAAGGGATTACCCAATCAGTCAGCCAAAAGGCAATCAGATTGCAAAAATGGATTACACTTGGGGAGAATACAGGCCTTTTAAACCAACAGGGCTGTGTCCAGTGCAAACAATTCCGATGTAATTGCCAGATGATGAGAAGAGATTTAGAAAGTGGTAAATAGAATGTAATTAGATAGGTTAACTGCCTGGGAGAGAGGGTTTGCTTGTATTTCTTCAGCAGGAGAAGGAATCAGATGGGTGCCAACGAGTCATATTCGCCTTGTCCATCAGAGAGAGACAGAAAAAGAGAAAGACCTCAAAATAAAGGAGAAGATCTAAGAAACATTTGACACTGAAAGAGCATGGATAATAAGAAGACTGTTAAAGAACTTTAAAACCAGCAGGAATCATTGGACTTCCTCACACAAGATGAGACTAATGGACAATGGACTTATGGACATTTATAAATTTTCAATTTATGATTATGTTATATACTTCTAGCATGCGTTATGTTACTATGTTACTATATGCTTATGTAATTATCTGTAATACTTCCCATGTTTCAAGGTCATTTATGTAATTATCTGTAATACTTCCCATATTGATGGATTTATGTTTCAAGGTCATGACTGTCCTATGTTCTAAATCAAAAGAAAGGGGGAGATGTTAGGATTACTAAGTGAGAACTGAGGTTGTCTGGACAGTTACAAGGTGAGAACTCAGGTTGACTTGATAGAGGGGGCAAGCTCATTGGCTGGGGTGGTTCTTCCCAGAAGCCCTTGCATTATCCCACGCCCATTCTCTGGGAGAATAAAAGAGAGGACTCTCAGAGAAAGAGGAAGACTCTGAATTGCATCAGGCTTGACGGGGCTCTCTGCAGGAAGGGAAGTCACTTCTTTGGACAAGAGTTAACAGCAACTGCCTGGAGACAACGGTTCGTTACAGGAAGAAGAATCTGTCTGAGAGATTTGAGTAGACACAGCAGATCTCTTCCCAGAGAGCGATCCAGCAGCTTCTGGAGACGACAGCTCGCTACAGGAAATTTGTTATTTCAGATAAGATTTATATCTGTGAGATACAAAATTTATATTTTTTGAATATTTTAAAGTATTTGTTACACTTATCAAATTGTCTCTGTCAGCTAGGCATTAAATTTCAGAAGCTGCTGTACTATAGACCATATCCTGCCTTGAGGATCAAAAAGGGTGGACTGGTAAACTCAGAGATTGAACTAGGTATCACTTTTTTTTCCCTATCCAAGTGACCTTGAGTTTATTTTTCTTATTTTTCTTTGGTTTTAGTCCTTTTATCTAGAGGAAAAAGCTTATTCTTCAGCAATGGGAGGTGAGGATAAATGAATGACTTATGGGGGAAAAAAGCGCATGATAATCTGAGTAAAATAAGTAATATATACTGGAGATACATATATATATATATGTATATATATGTATATATGTAAGCAAATTTCAGAAGCATTAATAAAAGACTCAGGATGAGTAAATGTAAAAGAAGAGACAATTTATTTCCCTCTTCTGTCCTTATTGTCTCTAAGGAAGTTACAACGAAATCTGTCATTTTCCTTAGTAGTAATAGGAAATAGATACCACTGTACCCCAGGGGGAATAGCTTAAAAGTGATGTAGTATGAAGCTGTCATGTGCAAAACATTGCTGTGGGTACCATAGTCTAGAAATTGGGGAAATACACCATGAAGAGTGCAGCCTACTTCAAGATTCAAGGAAGGCCTTTGTCCTAGTTTGAATAGGTATTGTTAAAGATTAAGACCCATTGGTGCCATCTGAAGAATGGATGCCTAGAATGGAAGAAATGGATCTCAGCATTTTATTTTTGGTCCACATAAGCAATATAGATTTAGAAAAATTTAGAGCATCAGATAGTAAGACTACAGTTAAATTACCTGAATCATCCCATTCAATAAATATTTACTAAGGACTGCTACATTCAAAGCACTATTCTAGGCACTTTGAAGAGTATAGGATAGAGGACCTGACCTTAGTAATGATCTAATTTTTATCTGATGAATCCTGGTACATGCTGGTGATTTGTGGTTAATCAAATGGAGGAGAGTGGGGGTCAATTTCTCTTAGAAAAATATCTTTTGGTAAGATTTTCTTGGAGGAACAACTCCTTCCCATTTTCCCACAGATAACTGCCTTGCTGAAGGGAGTAGAGTAGAAAAGATATCAAAGGGTGGGGAAAAAAGAATGAAACAGTAAAATCTTTTCAGGAGGTTTTAGATGGGTAAAAGTCAAGATAATCACACTTATCAAATTGGTGTTACCATGCATCGAGGAGAAAGCTTGTGCCAAGGCTTGTATAGAATAGAGTGATATGATGCAGTAACTACATAGATAGGGGAATGTAGATTGCAGGGCTTCTAACACACAAAAAGCATGAAACCACAAATGTCTTGTATAAAAAGGAAAGGGCCTTGAAATCCATTGGCATTTCCTGAAAATATTCCATGACCTACTCCTGTTGCAAATCTGCCTTTTACCATTGCAGGGTGATAAAATGCCACGATCCAATTCCTGAGTACAATTAAGGGCTTGTGAGATACAGCAGTCGGCCATTCCATATTTGAGAGTTTTCATTGTATAATTAAAATAAACTGAGGGGCAGAAGGCAGGAAATGAGGGGGGTGAGTAGGTCCCTTTATACCATATTCAGACATGACATTTTCTGATGTCGATAACCATCAGGAACCTTCCTTCTCTGCCTATGAAGACAAGAATGTCATATGTCAATCAAAGGTAGAATCACTGAGCTGAACTTAAAGAAGGGAACAAAAAAATAGTGTCAGTTTAGATTTGGAAAATCTCTGATCAGCCTCTTCCCTTTCTCCTTCCACTCTTTCTGTTTTGTTTTCTTTCTTTGTATTGATATTGCCCACATCCAGATTTGAATGAATAGGGCTGGGTTTCAGGTAGTACAGAACTTACTGTTCTCTTTCAAGGCTGGATTCTAGGTCATAGTAAATCCCTGGGGAACTGATAAAAATAACGCACCCCACAAGCAACCACAGCAAGACCTATATTTTTGAGAACCATTTAAATAGGTTTAGTCCTTATTTTAGCACACATTGGTAATAGTCCTCTACCAATCATGTGATCTCTTAAAAAAAATATCAAATGCCAAATGGCAAAGCACATAACTGTGAGTCAATTGGTCACTCTATATATATCTTATAGTAAACCAGCTTCCTGTTTTTTGGCTAAGTCAGAACCTTCCATTGGCCCGTGCTTAGACTTCCCACTGACATCATGGGGAGATTCTGAGAAGGGGAGCAGTACAGATGTGTGAGAGCAGCTTGATTCCTGAAGATTAAGGGGTTGGTTCACAATGAGCGCCCCAACCTGGGAAAATGCCAATATTATTTTCTTATCTCTTTTTTCTACCCTCCCGCCTTACAACCCCCAGGAAAAGTTAGAAAGTCACTGTCCGTTGCCCATGGAACTTGGCCAGAATTGGGTTTTTAAAAGTTCTTGCAGTTCTTGAACCCTCCTCTGTATGGGAGAAGGGAGAGTCTAGAAAGTGACTTCAATTTGGAAGTTAATTTGTACAGAGAAGTTGCTTTATGGGGGTTCTAATTTGGACCTAGCTGAACTAATACTTTCAGAGGGTGGGTGAGGGGAAAAAGAGAACTGAGGTTCTGGACTATTTATAACTTTTTGGTACACTTCCAATTAGGGAAAACTAATTAGTGTATCCCTGAGAAAACTATTCTAAGCTTTAGAAATTATGATGGAGAGTATTCATAGCAAGATTATTTTAATTGGTGACTATTCCATGTGTCATAAAATACTGAGGATGTGATAATGCCCTTAGGAACTTGAGTCTCTTCTTAGATTAAAAGTTTTGAGTCTTCACGATTATTGACCTTGGAATTGTCCTTGACTCATTCTTTTTGGAGACTTGGTTAGTTACCAAGTCTGGTTGATTTTTCTTAAGTCATGTCTCTCGTATATCACCATTTCATGACTGGATTACTGTAATAGCCTCTTAGCTTTCCAGATAGACTGAGATAATCTGTGTTTGTTTGGGAAATTTATGACTAAGCCTTTGAGTGATTTTAAAATTAGATTAGAAGTTGAAGGGAGAACAGCTATGGAATCAATCAAGCATTTATTAAGCACCTACTATTTGTCAGGCATTGAGTTAAGTGCTGTGGATACAGAGGAAAAAAAATCAGATAAGCCCTTCTCTCAAGGAGTTGATATTCCTTCATAAAATGTATCCAGTATGTACATAAAGTATATACAGAAGAAACAATATATAATAAATATCTACATATAAAATAATTAGGGAGGGGTGGGAGCGAATTAGAGGCTTAGCTGCTTCCCAAAGAAGGTAATGCTTGGGCTGAATCTTGAAGAAGTGAGGGATTCTATGAAGTGAAGATAAAAAGCAAGCCCATTTCAGGCATTACTCATGACTCATGGCAGGTAGTCCAATATGTGTTAAATTATATATTAAATCCAATATATGTATATACATTTATACAGTTATCTTTCTGTACAAGAATAATTGGATCTAGAAAGAAAAAAAAAGCCTGAGAAGGAAAACAAAAATGCAAGCAAACAATAACAGAAAGAGTCTTCTCTCTGGGTGTAGATGGCTCTCTTCATCACTGAACAATTAGAACTGGTTTGAATCATCTCATTGTTGAAGAGAGCCGTGTCCATCAGAATTGATCATGGTATAGTCTTCTTGTTGCCGTGTATAATGATCTCCTGGTTCTACTCATTTCACTTAGCATCAGTTCATGTGACTCTCTCCAGGGCTCTCTGAAATCATCTTGTTGGGCATTTTTTACAGAACAACAATATTCCATAACATTAATATACCATAATTTGTTCAGCCATTCTTCAATTCATGGGCATCCATTCAGTTTCCAGTTTCTAGCCATCATAAAAAGGGGTACCATAAACATTTTTGCACTTGTGGTTCTCTTTCCCTTTTTTACTATCTCTTTGGGATATAAGCCCAGTAGTAACACTGCTGGGTCAAAGGGTATGCACAGTTTGATAACTTTTTGAGCATAGTTCCAAATCGTTTTCCAGAATGGTTGGATTTGTTCACAGTTCCACCAACAATGTCAGATTAGTGTTTCTTAAACAAAAATTCCTTCTTTAAGTTACTGTCATATCTGTTCAAAAACCTTTGAGAGATCTTTCTATCTCTATCTTTCTACTCTATCAAAAATTCAACCACTCTGCATGTTAATTAAGCTCCTTTTCATTATCCAATCTTTACATAATTTAATTTTGTGTATCTGATCCCAATTGTCTACTATTTGCCAGTATTTAGCCTTTGTTTTTATCAAATTTCTTACTCTGCCCTAAAATAGCTTTTTAAAAAATTCTTTCTTTTTTTGTTCTTTTGATTCTCCCCTTGAATGCCCTACCATTTCCCTGCTTTTAATTTACATTTATACATATTTTTCATCTTTGGCACCTTCCTGAGGCTTTTCCTGACCAGCCTACTCCAATTAATTTGTTTTTTGGAACTTTTATAGAGCTTGTGATCTGCAGAACATAATTTACATTTATGATATTAATTTTGTTCAATGTCTTATTCACAATAGGTGCATAGGTAATGCTTTTTGAATTTATTTTCATCTAATATTGTTTATTATTGTTGACTATATTTTAGCTTGCTCCCCCAAATTCACTCCTCGAATGGACCAAGTAAATCTTATATTTCTACTGAATTTATTTGCATGTGGACATTCAGTAAAAATATGTTGGCTAATTAAGGAAAACATTTTCCATTTGAGATCTGCCTCTTAAATATGGATGGAGACATGGATAATAATTGATAAGACATATAACACTAGGGGATGTACCTAGTTGGCAGTTTTGTATGTGTTATGGTGACAACCTTACTTATATGTAAAACTGTTCACATAAAGAACCAGATCATACTATCTCAGTATACTTTGTTAGAGAAATTCCTTCCCCCCCATCTAATGGAATACCTTGAACATACCAGGAATTTAATAAATGTTTGTTGTTGAATTGATTAGAATTATATACTAGTTTCCAAATTTTTACTATCAGTTCTGGTGATTAATAACACTGTGTTTTTATAAAACACACTTCTTTTTATTAGGAGTTCAAATTTCTTCTTAGAAATCAATGAAGAAGATGTTACTAGCCAGACTTTGGAGATCCATCGGTGCTTGTAGACTCTTAGTAAAGCATTGAGTACCTAGGAAAAATGCCAGGGGCTAGAAAATACAAGTTGCTCCTTGTAACACTTCTATGTGATGGAGAGTAAATTTCTTCTTTATAGGTTTGTCATGTATTATCAGACTCTTACTTCATGTAGTTTTATTTCAGGAAATATTATTTGACCTATAGCATAACAAAGGCATATAATAAGAAATAAGTATTTTGGCAAGTTTCAGTTGTAAATACATCCAAAGAGTGAATCATCTACTTCTTCTGGCCTTTGGAATAAGACTCATTTAATGATTTTCCCCCAATCTTAGTGGTCAGAATGCATTTTTCACAAATGGTAAAACCAAGATAGGAGGAGGAGTAGGCAGCTATTTTATTTGCCAAAGCACAGGTGAATCAAACTATGTATTCAGATTTGTTGATCCTCCAAACTGTTTATTCACTTGGAAACCTGGATGGGTTTCATATATGGGATGAATGGGATGGGATGACTTTTCAGCATGGCTCTTTCATGAGGCGAATAGCTTCAATCTAATGTTCTTGAAAGTATTTGGCATTTTAAATTATATTTAGTCAGAGATGTAACTTTTAAAAAATCAAAAGATTTTTCCTGCCTATAAATGTTACTCAAATAATGATCATAATTGATTTTATCCCATACTTATATGATTCTTTCATTTTGATCAATTTTATACCAAAGACACTCTCCAAAAAGACAACCAATGCACTTTGAGAATTTACTTTTGCATTGGCAAAGAGAATAAAAACACAGATAAATGGGAGTCCCCATTGAATTCCAATGTAGTTCAACATATAAATGAAAATCTTATCTTCCCAGCTCTTTCTCAGAATGCTTCAGTTTAGTGGCTTAGTTACATGGCATAATAGAGTGATGGCATTAGAGTCTAGAGTTCCAGGCTCAAATTTAACTTTGGGCATATCAATCTTTAGTGTTGTTATCTATAAGAAAAAAATAATATTTGTACCACCTACTTTGTAGAGTTATTGTAGGAGGGCACTTTGCCAATCTTAAAGTGCTGTTTAAATGTGAATTATTACTGTCATCATTTCCAGTTTGCTTGCCTATCTCTTTGCTGCCATATTTTCTATATTCCAGCCAAAGTGTTCTACTCTATTTCTAATCCATGTTCTGTGCTTTTTTGCTTCTCTGCCTTTTTTGTTCATGATAGAGTTTCTTATTCCTTTCATTTTACTCTTCTACTCTCATGCCCCACACCTACTTTGTCTGTTTAATTCTTTCCAATCCTTTATTACCCTATACAAAAAGTTAATTCTTATGTGAATCCTGCTATTATCTCCTTCCCCCTTGGAATAATACTTTTGTCCCCTAGATTTCTCATTTTGTTTTACAAATTTCTAATTGACATATATATGTCAATTATTACCCATTAATGTTCATAATTTAATTAATATTTAATAGTACAGTTCTTATATATACTATAGTTATGTGTTTAATAGAATTTTAAAATTCATTATCAGAATCCTATATATTTTGAACTTGTAAAATCACCTGCATTATCCTCAGTGCCAGTATACTACTTAGTATAGACTCTGTAAAATGTCTGTGGAATTGAAAGTCCCAAATATCTCAGTCATACAGACAAATCTTATTTCCCTTGCAGAGAGGCAGACCTTTAGATGTCAGCCTTGGCTGTTCTTTGGAATATTCCCCAAACCCAATCGCTCTGGCAGGTGTGTGTGAGACAAGTGAACACCATGGACCTGATCTCACAGGGAAGGCTTCCTTTCTTCAATGGGCAGTATGGCTTGCAGGTGCCAACATTGCACCTGCTGGCAGCTGGCTGAGTTGTTTACTTGCCAGTTAAGCCTGCAGCTGGCCAATTATCATTGTAGAAGGAGGTCCAAGGGGAACCCTTCTCCAAATGCCTCTAGATAAGGAGAGAACCAAGTAAATACTGCACAAAGTGGTAGAGTTGGAAATTAGCTAGGAAATGCACCAGCACATTTAAGTGATAAAACTTAAAATAAATTTGACTCTAGTCTAGATGATGCTTCAGAATTCGAAATAAGAATTTTCAGCCTCTTTAATTCAAATAGAATTCTATAACTCAAATGTTTGTTTTTGGGGAGGTGGTTTTGAGTAGGGAAGGGGGAAGAGATACTTCAGAGATATGGAGTTAGGGACCTAGGGTAGGATTAATTCTCAGAATCTAATTGAACAAATGTTTGTGATACCTGATCATGAAGCAGAATTTCTAGGGCATCATATAATATCATTACTACTACATCTCCCTCAGAAAAATGCTAAATGTATCTATCTACCTATCTATCTATTTATCTTCATGCAATATGGAGCTCATTTCCCTACAGAGTAGACTGATATTATGAGGAACCTAAATGGTTACCAAAGAACCTATACAACTTTTCTTGAGGAACACACTTATTTTGTATTTGTACTTATCAGTCTGTCCTTCCTTATTCAAAATTAATTCATTTGCATGTCATGGCATCACCTCCCTAGCATCATTATCCTCTTCAAGAATGAAAGACAAACAATAGCATAACAATACAGGTTTTTGTTTGTGCTTAGGACATCACTAAGCAAAAATATTAATATATCCAGTGTGAATTAGCTATCCAGAAATGCAAAATGATCATAGCAAATGTACTTTGAATTGTAAAAGGAAAGTGGCTAACTCTTCAAAATGTAACCTTTAAGCAATAAAATAAAATAAAATGCTAGCTCCTAGAGCAAAGACTTTGACCCTTGAGCCAGAACTAAAAGCAGTTCATCAAATCTAGGTTTTTCCTTAAAGTGTCAGCATGCCAGATTGACAACACAATGTCATTTTCATCGCTCTTACCAGTGGCAGCAAAGGAGCAGTGGAGGGTCTCTTGAAATGAATGGGAACATTTCTTGAGTAGTGTATTGAGAACACACAATAACAAAGGGGGGTAGGGAGTATGAATAATACTTTGTGGGCTTTTGCTAGTAGGGCCCTGATGAAATACAACTTGGCGGCATCATTGAAGTGAGGAGCTGCACCAGCCCTGTAAGGTCACCTGTCCCACCCCCTACCCAGGCGGAATTGTTCCTCTCACTATTTCTGAGTGCTTTGTCCACCAGGGCTTTATGCTTCTCAAATGATGGGGTTTCCACAATTTCCCTTGGGAAGCTATTCCGCAGTTGAACAGAACCTGTTCTTAAGAAAATTTTCCTGATATTCAGCCCAATTTTCCTATCTGCAATTACATCTCATTTCTCTCTGCTCTACCTTTTTGCATGACCCCAAACAATTTTTTTCCTTCATTGATGTGCACAGAATCTTGCTCCAGGTTTTGATCCTATGTCTTTTTTGTCATCATCACTGGGAGAGTCAATTTCTATTTGGTGCTCCAGGAATTTTTTCCCTAAGTAGCTCCTGTTGAAGTTTTAATCCTTTTGACCCATCTCTTTTGAATTCTCACCAATTTGTTTATGTCTTTCTAGTAGCGGACCTGAAATAAAACTGGTCTTTCTGACAATGTCTTGTTCATGTTCCTCCTGTTTCATTTATCCCTGTTTTTTTTTTTTTTGTTTTCCTCCTTGCCTGCCCCCCCCACTTAAAGTGGGGCTTCCAAAATTAGGCCAAATTAGGGATGAGGGAAAAATAAAGTTACTTGAAAGTTATAATGGAAACTAATTTACTATAATGAGACTTCTAAGATTCTCTGGGGAATGTAGTGTGAGATGGGGAGAACTTGTTTGACTTAAAAAAAGAGATGTCTTATTCAACCTTTTAATATCTATTCTGAAGGTTCAGCATATAGTTAGAACAGAGAAATCAGTAGTACTAATTCAGAAACCTATGTTTGATAATCTCTCAAACTTTCTGATCAAGTATGATGGAATGTCAAGGGAAGAAGGAATACCAGACTGGCAGCCTCATGTAGTTTCCAGGTTTGACACTTTTATCATCTGTCCTGTACCTTATTCCTAGAAATAGACAGGGAATAAGAGAAAGATAGTGTTTTGTATAATACATATAGCCTATGAATACTCTGCAGATATTAGTGATGATTATGACATGAAGGGAAAAGAAAACTACTCTCTTTTCTTAAGATTTATTTAAAAGATACTTTCTCTTGAACACAAACTATTCACAAACAAACAAAAATCTATTGATTTTTAGACAAACTATGTATAAAAAACCCCTGGAGACATGAGGGAAGTAGTTGGGGACACCTGAGTATTCTTAGGCTAGTCTACACTTCACCAAACATCTAAATGAAAAGTAAAACATATTGCCAGTTAGCTGGACATTTGGAAAACATTTGGATGTTTGGTATCAGTATAAACAAATATCTGGATGGCTATTTTATTTTTATTCAGTTGCTTTGGCATTATGTATATGGAGTCACAGTCTCTTAAATAAATTGTGTATGTTTGGGATGAATGGTTATTCCAATATAGAAATGTATTACTACCTTGAGGTGGCTAACCAAAGTAAGAAAGGTCATAGAAGCATTTTAATGGAGTTTCTAAAGAATGAAAAACAAAAAATAATTATCTTTCAGTTGATGTTCTTAAGTTTTGTGTGTATAGATTTAGTAACTTTGTATTGTATTTATGTAGATATTTGGATAAAATATATATACATCTCTTTTTGTGTGGGCATGGCCCTGTGCTGAAGCAAAAGAAAATAGGACTTTCAACAAACAACCTGCTAGCTTAAAGCAAATCTATTTTATTTTGATGTGGAATGGAAGAAAATCATGTCCCTATGTAGACAATGCTCCAGTGATGCTATGTAGGATTATAGCATGTGTACCTATGACACTCTACAGAAAACACTTAAAGAAAAGAGATTTCAGAAAGTACATTGGTCTTACATAGTTCTAGCATGTGCTCTCAACTTCCTTCTGTCCAAATGTGGAATAAAGTTTTGTTGGCTGCTGCCACACAGCTGGGAGGAAAACTTCTAATGATAGCCATTTTATTGTTCTCTTCACTCAGAAATTTTTATTCCCCAGAAATGGAAGACAAGACAAAATATAGTAGAGAATATACTAGGTTGGTATTTTGAGATGCTTGGGTTTAAGTTCCAGCTCTACAGCAGACTATCTGTGTCATTTTGATCACGATCTTTTGGCCTCAGTTTTTAATCCTTAAAAAAGGGACTTGGGCTAGGCAATCTCCGAGGGCCCTTCAGCTCCAATAGTCTAAGATAACTCCCTCCTGGGCAGAACAATGCATATCCTTTAATGAAAAGGGAAAGAATGTAAAAAAAAAAATGAAAGGACAAGTATAAGTAGATCCCTAAATCTCTGGTTCATCATTCATAAAATGAGGAGGATGGCCTAGATTAGATAATATTTATGTCTTTTTTTCCTACATTCTGTTCTATGATTCCAGTGTAATTTGATATGATTTTGAGGGTAGATAGGAAAGGGGGACAAGTTGAAAGAGGGATGGGGGAAAAACAAGATTGCATAAGAACTTAAATCCAGAGATGTTTCTCATGGATAATATATTTGCCTCAGGTAACTCCAAAATAGCCAACCTCAGAGCTTTGTCAAACAACCTGGAACAATGAAGTTCTGCCCAGACTAATCCAAAGAGTCATGTTAATACATATGCATGTATATGATATAGCTAATATAAAGCACTGGTTGGATAATGACCATTAGCCAAAATATATGCTCTCTTTTAATACACGTGACATTCCCAGAAAGTAATGAGACAGCTTCCATGAGAGCTGTGTGTGTGTGTGTGTGTGTGTGTGTGTGTGTGTGTGTGTGTGAAAAAGAGAGAGAGAGAGATGTGACATAATTAGGATAATGTTTTTTGTTTATAAATTTAAATAAATGGACAAAATACCAATAATTAAAAAGCCAGTAACACAAGTATAAATCATCCTTTCCTATATTTTTACTTTTGCATATTTAGTTTCCTAAAGACAGAAAGTCTATATTTTCAAATTTTCCTGGTTCTCAGCTACATTCCTTATGTATTATAGTAGGTCTCTCTCCTCCTCTTTCTTCCTATCCTTTCCAGTTTTTTGATCTAATTCGCATAGAAGAAAAAGAAGAAAAAAAGAACCACAATTTTTTTCAATGGTTGCTTACTTTTTATTTTTGCTTCATTTGCTTTCCAGAAGATAGGATACATGTTTCTTTATCATGCTTCCCAAAGGCAGGAATGATTATCATTGTTAGGAAAAAACAAAAACAAAAACAAAACACCAACCTTATCGTGAAATGTTAAGGGAAGCAGTCTATTGATCTGCTAACTTTCATCTGACAAGATTGCTTGTTTAGTACATCTGTTTACTTGTCTCTATTTTTGCTGCAATTATGTTGCCCTCCAGAGTGATAATAGTGGCTTATTATGTTTCAGAAGTTTTTTACTTTCAGGTGGACTTTTCCTTTAAGGAATTTTTATTTCTGTTTTTTTGTTTTTGTTTTTGTTTTTTGTTTTTTTTTTGGTGTGTGTGTATGGAAATTATATTTTTATAATTCTCTTTGGGGAACAAAAATCACTGAGTGGGTGGGGTAGAAGACTCATTATGTCAAAGGTAAAGAAAAAAATATCCCAATAACTTATAATTCGAAGTTGAATTCCCCCCACCCCCCAAATTAAAATAAAACTCCCCATCTGTGTAGCCTATCACTAATATTTTGAGCTTAGTCCATGAAACATTATAGTACAAACTAGCTTTATGCTTAATCAGTTCAAAAGATGTGGTATAGTTAGCTGTGGTATAAATGTATAGGCAGAGATGTTAGGCAGGTGTAATTTGCCTTGGCAGTCAATTGGTGAGTGTGTGTGTGTGTGTGTGTGTGTGTGTGTGTGTGTGTGTGTGTGTGTGTGTGTGTGAGAGAGAGAGAGAGAGAGAGAGAGAGAGAGAGAGAGAGAGAGAGAGAGAGAGAGAGAGAGAGAGAGAAACAGACAGAGACAGAAAGATAGAGAGAAAGAGACAGACACACAGAGAGAAAGAGACAGACACAGAGACAGACAGAGACACAGAGACAGACAGAGACACAGAGACAGCCAGACACACAGAGAGACAGAGACAGAGATAGAGTCTCTATCACAGAGAGAGATAGAAAGACAGAGAGACACATACAGATCCAGACAGACACAGAGAGAGTGAGATAGCCAGAAACAGCCAGAGAGACAGACAGGCAGAGACAGCAGAGAGACAGGCAGAGATCAATAGAGACAAAGATGATTCCTGGGGTGTGAACCTAGATGATTGGGAAGTATAGTGGTATCCTTGTTACCAACAGGAAAATTAGGAACAGACTGAAGTGGAGGGGAGGAGAAGATAATTTCTACTTTGGACATATTGAATTTAAGTTCATCCAGGTGTAGATGTCTAGTGGGAAGTTCAAAATGTGAAACTGGAGCTCAGGAGAGAGATGAGGGATGGATATAGAGATTCAGAAGAAATTGAAATATTGTATCCTTATATGAGAGTTGATGAAATCATAGGAAGATAATGTATCACAGGGCTTTAGTGATGTGAAACAAAGGGATACAGGGAATGGGACATAGATGATGAACCTATAAGGGAAATTATGAATAACTGATCCAAAACAAAAGAAGAAAAATAAAAATCAAAGGAACTGAAAGTGGTCAATACTGATCACTGTAGAGATGTCAAGAAAGAGGAAGATGAGAAAGATAACTCATTGGATTTAGTAATTGAGTCCTCTTCGGTGACCTTGGAAAAAGCAGCAAAATGATTGGAACAGAAGCTATATTAAAAGCATTTGAGAAGTGTGGGGTAGGTACAGGGAAAAATGAAGGTAAATGAGGATAAACAGTTTTTTTCTTTTTTTTCTGGGAGTTTAACAATGAAAAGGAGAAATATGACTACCTGTGTAACTTTGAATAAATCACTTGATCTTCAAGTGCCCCAGTGTTCTCTTTTGTAAAATATGAGACTTGTACTGGGTGACTTTTAAGGCCCTTTGCAGCTCTGAATCTATGACATTCTCACAGTTAATCACTTTTTTTCTCCAAATTTGAATGGTTCTTTGGTACTTATTCTCTTTCTCTTTCTTCCCAATTTTACTTTAAAAAAATCTTTCAATCTTGATCACAGACTTCCAAAACCAAACTGACTAGCCATCCTATCTGAAAAATGGTTTTAAAAGTTGAAAGAATTTAGAAACAAGTGTATTTATCACTTTATGAAAAAAGAGATGAAGTCTTTTAGCAATATATGAACATTGAATAACATTGCATAGTACAATGATTTAGGACCTGAACTATTGCAGCTTTTTGCCTTGTGCATGTTCTGTGTGAAACATTGGCCATAAAACCAGAATTAATGCAATTCTGAAAGAGATATTCTTTCAATTAATGAATTAAGTAACTTAAAGTACTTATGGATGACTGCATAGCTAGTCTTAGGATAGAACTTCTTAGAATTTCAATGGCCTTTGAGCTTGATATGCCTGAATATTCATGGAATTAATCGATGGAAAATGTTTGGACTGGGTGTCTTTTATTCATACCATTATATATTTTTCTTGGTGTTATCTGGATGAATTCTAATAACGTGATATAAAAGCAGTCAAGAGGAGCCTAAATCTAAATTCTGGGCCCCAAGCCAACATTGGCAGATAATAATAATGACACTCCATTTATGTAGTGCTTTAAGGTCTACAAAACACTTAATGTCCATCATCTTATAGGGTCCTAATAATAGTCTGTAAGATAGGCAGTATTAATTATTATTATTCCCATTTTACCGTTGAGGAAAATGAGGCTCAAAGAGATTAAATGATCATAGTCACACAGTAGTCTGAGGTGGGGGATTTCTTGCAAGTTCTTGTCTCCAAGCCAGATCTTCATCAGATTTCCAATCTACTATGTAGTCTTCCTTTCATTATAGGGATGGTGACTTGATCTGTAGGGCACTCATTTGACATGACCTTTTCATAAATAATGGCACTTTTGATTGCTGTGCTATAATTCTTACCTATCTTTGCCCAAAGACAAATTCCAGAAAATCTCCTGCTTTTTATTCTTGATGGGGCATATCTTCTTCCATGAACCCCTAAGCAACACAGGACACAACATAGTATAAAGGAAAGAGCACTGAGTTTGTAGCCAAAATACTTAGGTGTTTGCTACGTATATGACGTTGGGGACACACTTAACCTCTGCTCATCTATAATTTCAATTAAAGATTCATATAACTATGTTTAAGATACTGTGCTAAACTCTAGAGAAAAAAAAAAACCCAGAAAAACGAAATAGTTACTTTACGGAGTTTGTTTTCTAGGTTTCTACTCTATAAAATGACCATATGATGTTGACAATTCCTC
The DNA here is from genome assembly GCF_048593235.1 of Sminthopsis crassicaudata. Lineage (NCBI taxonomy): Eukaryota > Metazoa > Chordata > Mammalia > Dasyuromorphia > Dasyuridae > Sminthopsis > Sminthopsis crassicaudata. The sequence continues at coordinate 408,559,028 of NC_133618.1, read as the reverse complement.
CAACTTTAAATTCTACTATTTTCTACCTGCTTGGGCAGTGGTTACTTGTGTTATACAATTTTTATCAATGTCATGTTAACCAAGGATTTAGTGTTTGTACAATCATTCTAATGGGGCTGAATTAATTTAGAGTATCTCTCTCTCTCTTTTAAAATATTTCCATAAAAAACCAATCTCACTTATTTTCATTTTCAACTTCCAGGTTTAGAGATAATGTTTAAATTCAGTCTATTGAGAAATGTTTGAAAAGTGAAAAAAAAAAAACCTCAGTCTATAACTGGTTATATTACTTATGCACTACCTGACAATTGGTTTCTAGATATTTTGGTTATTTGACTTTAACTTGAATCAAATTGTTTGAGAAAAGTGGGATAGTACCATTGCTTCAATCCTTTATTTTATGAGGAGACTCATTTCAGACTTTCTTGTTCTTAAAACATCTTTAGATTTGTAGTAGACAACCAAAACAGTTTTTATTTTTGCACTTTTGAAACCCATCACAGTCAAGTTAAAAGCTTAGAAAAAAGTACTCTGACACATTTTCCCCCATTGTGTTATTGGATAATAAATAAGAATGGTAATCTAAATATGTATATATTGAGCATATTTAGACTTTTTTACATTCTTGTGCCACAGTTAAGAAAATTGTTGTAGCTAAAGAGCATGAATTATTAAAAGCCAGAAATGAATTTCTTTGTCATTTTGAAAGACCTAAAAAAAAAGACTGAGAATGATTTACATGAAAAATCATTAATTAAGTATTTGATAGAGCTTAATGTTAATACTTACTACTCCCCAACCTTCCACATTCTCCCTGACCGCTGGGCTCTGATTAGTGAGCTTTTATTTTATCTTGTTCTGGTCTAAGGTTCAGCATGCCACTTTCTGGCCATTGTCATTTCATATGTACCCTCAGCTCTGGCTCTTCTCCTATTATCTTCCTATTATTATGTTATCTTCTCTTAGTAGAATACTAAACTTCTTGTTGCTAGATATTTTCTTACTTATATTTCTAAGTCTTTTCATAGTGCCTGACATAAGCAAGTGCTCAATAAATGCTTTTGCATTCATTCATTCATCTCTCCATCCATTCATTCATATATAGCTATCGGAGGAAACTAGAATTTCTAACAGCACAATGAAATTCTATGTATTCCGTCACAGTTGCATTAAAGGAACAGGTTATATTAGAAATACTACATAAAACTACTATGTGTGCAAGTATAGAATTGAAGGATTAGGTCTAATCCATCCAATAAGCAATATAAGAATATAGATTCTCCTTCTCCCTCCTTTAAACCATAGAGTGGGCCTGTATGACCTAATGAAAAGAATATAGTCTTTGAAGTAAAAACCAAAAATGTGAGCTTTATTCCTTGTTCTATCACTAATCCATTATATGATCTTGGATAAGTCATTTCACAAACTCTTAAGATCATGGAATTTAGAACTAAAAAAAAAAAAAACTTGTTAGATCATCTTATCTCAGACTCTTCAGCTTTTTGTGTGTCCTGGACAAGGATGCTTTGGTGATCCAATGGTCTGTAGAACCTCTTCAAAAAATTGTTTTGCATTACAAATGAAAGCATTTATATTGTAATAATAGAATATTACAAAAACAATGGACCTCAGGTTAAGATACCATGTTTTAGTCCAATGCTCAAATTTCACAAATAAGAAAAGAATTTACATAAGGCCAATGGAGTGAGGATTTGAAGCTGGGTCTTCTGTTTCCAAATCCAGTTTCTACCTTGGTTCACTTAGTTTCCCTATCTGTAGGACTGATTGATACCCACTAATATTCTATCACCAAGAGGTTATGAGAGCACTGCATGTGAAAAAATTTTTATGTTTTAAGGGGCCCATGAGCTCCTTAAATTATCTTTCCAGACTCCTTGTGCATTATACCCCACCCCTCCCCCATATACACTCTGTCATTCAGCTAAACTGTCCTTCTCTTTGTTTCTCATAAAAGAATTCCATCTGTCATATCCATTCTTTTACTTTTGCTGGAATATACTACCTTATCACCTCTCCTTCATAGAACACTTCTTTATCTTCCAGATCCATTTTCATAACATGAAACCTTTCTTGAGTCCCTCACCATCCAGTACCCTCCTTTTCAAACTGCCTTATAGCTAATGGCTTTGCATTTATTTGTATTTATCATAATTACCTCAATGTTGAATATATTTGCATGTCTTTGTTGTTACCCCCAATGAAATATAAACGTGCAACCAAGGACCATTTTCATTTATTTTTATTTCTAGCACCTAGCGAAAGACCTGGCACAAAGAAGGTGCTTAAAATGTTTGTTAATTGATTTTAATGACTGTTGTTGTTGTTGTTGTTGTTGTTGTTGTTGTTGTTGTTGGTGGTGGTGGTGGTGTGTGTGTGTGTGTGTGTGTGTGTGTGTGTGTGTGTGTGTGTGTCTCCTTCACTTACAAAGCCTATAGGCCGTTGGTGGTATAAATGGATAGAGTAATGGAGTCAGGAAGATTAGATTTCATTCTTCTGGTCTGAAACACATAGGAGCTATGTACTGTGGGTGACTTAATTTCTGCCTCACTTTAATCTTTGTTTCATTTTCCTCAGCTGTAAAATTGGACTAATAATAGCACTTATCTCACAGGGTTGTTGAGAGGAGCAACTGAAATATTTATAAAGTGCACAGTGCCTGGCACATAATGGGTTCCATATAAATGCATATTCCATTCCCTTTCCCGTTCTATAACTTTGCACATAGTCTTTAAGAAGTTGCATTAGACCAAAAAAAAATCTCTTCACTATATGATCAACTAAATGATAAGCCTTTGTCCATCTAGTGCAATCCTTGGACAATAGGCAGGTACCTTGGAATCCACCTATGACTTAGTAGATGAGTCCTAAGGAGTTGTCTAAGGCACATAATGGTCCAGGTAGCTCGGGCTAGTAATGAACAGAACTGGGCTTTGAATCCAAAGCTTCTTGATTTCAACATCACAGGGTAACTATTCCATAATATTGCCTTAATTCTTAAGAATGCAGAAGTTGCAAATTCATGCATGAAAGTATGTCCTGTAACGTAGCATGTTTTGTCTATGAGATGAATTCCATTTTTATAGAAAAAGTTCAAAACATTCATCCAACTCAAATGCTAAAAGATGTGTTTTCTTGACCTCTACAATGCTGTTGCTCAGATACATTACTGCAGCTACATAGTATATGGAACCATGTCATGATTAGAAGTTTAATCTTTGCATATTGTGTGCTAAATTCAGATTGAATATCATTGCTCTCTTCACACTGATTCCTCTTGATGAGACTTCTTTCTCCACCTTCTCCTTCTCTTTTTCCTCTTCCTCTTCCTCCTTTTTCTCTTCCTCCTTCTCTGACTCTTCTTCCTTTTCCTCCTTTTTCTTTTCTTCCTCTTCTTTTTCATCCTTCTCCTCCTCCTCTTCCTCTTCTTAGCTGATTGTAGTTTTAATTGCTAAACAGAAGAAACTATAAAAAATAGTATCTTGCTTTATTTGTTGAAGTATTGTCTTAGGCACACTTATTTGAATTGGCAGATAAAAAGAAAATATGCAACAGATACACCTGACTAACTTGCATTTGGTATTTTTAACACTCAAAAGTACAATGCTTATGGTAATGAATTTTATCTATTACGAGTGAAAACAATCACCTTTGATGACATTATAGAATAAACACATTTAACAGCATGCTGAATTGCTGAAGTATCATTTTCAACGACCTCATTAGTGTCACTTAATTAAAACTTCCTGCTCTTGACTTTGATGCTGGTGCAGGCAAAAACACAGAGGGAATTGAACAAACAACAAAAAAAGGGGGGGTGCATTTTCTAGTGATAAATCGCAGGGGTTGCTAATGAAACCAAATTATGTACCTTTTTCCTGCAACTCCAATAAAATAATATGAAACACGCAGCAACTTTGCATCAAACAAATTAATCAGCTGTCAGCAGATTTGCCTTATAATAATCTCCTGCATTTATTGATCATTTAAAAAGGGGGGGCTTTTTTCTCTGTACACAAGCATTAGGTTGGTGATAATTAAAGCCTCAGCTTCAGAAATGCCATAATAACCGTTAATTAGCAGGATGCTATTTTCAACATAATTTGCTAATTAGGCAGTGAGCTGGTATAGTGTATATACCTAATTATGAAGGGTCTTGTGCTGTAGACACATGTGACTGGAGTGTAAATGACACCATTATAGAGGGTCCTAGAAGATTTTTTAAAATACAGTCTATTCTAAAGTACTTAGTTCATTAGAGATTGTCTGGAAAAGGGAAGATCGGTTTATGATGTTTTTGTGTGAGTTCCAAAAATGAAACAACAAAAACAACAATAACAACAACAACAACAACAACAACAACAAAAAACCAACAAAAATACCCCAAACCACATACTTATCTATCTGGTTCTTCTTATCTGGATTGGTATAGAATAAGAAAATCCTAAAGATGCTTAGCTCACTGGCACTTGATAGAAATGCTGATAATTTAGACACTGAAATCGTGTACACTCCACATGTATAGAATTAATCTCTATTTGTCTGTCACACATAAGTCAAACCTGGGAATAAGATCGTAAATTTCCTGATGTTATACATCTACCATGTCTGATTTTTCTGCCACATAGACACAGATGACATCTATAACTTGCATTTCCTGCCTGTCTTTGACTCCACTTCATCCACAATGTCATATGTCAGATCTAGCTGTTTTCCAAAAGAGACATTTATTTAGGTTACTCCTTTCCCCTAAAAAGCTAAAACTTCTCTGAAATAATTTTTAAATTAGGAAAAATGCTTACATAAAAATTAGGATGAACCCTGATGTAAAAAATCAAATTATATGCAGATTAGCAATATTTAGGAGTTTATTTTTTTTTGGCTGTCCAGAAGCAACATATAATCATTTATAAATATAAATACACACACATATAAAGTTATTTCCTGTATAATAGCTTGTTTCTTTTGAATGTTTTACCTTTTTTTCCAAATAAAACTATATTTCTTTTTTCCCTTTAAAAGAAATGAAAACTTAATTCAATAATAAATGAGTTTCAGAGCAGCACAAGAGTCACTTAACTTAAATCTTTTTGTAGAGGTTCCCACTTAAGCAGCTTGAAAGACAGTAAATCACGTTGGGGAACGGACATCCCAATTTCATTGCTATGCTGTAGAGATTTGAATTAATGGCCATCTCTTTAGAATGTATGGATGTGCTTTCCAGCTGCTGAGCCTGACAGTGTTATAGCTCAATTAATGTGATTTTGATGCAATTGCAGATAGGGAACATAGCGCCTAAAAATTATATTTTTCCATGAGAATTACATTTTATCATCCAGATGTGCATACCTTTCAAGAATGAATATGCTAACTAATAGGCCCTCTATTTTAATTTTTTAATAATATATTTTAAAAAGAAAGAGAGGCAGAGAGAACACAGTGAATTGTTGCCAAATGACATTTGGATAAAGGACTCAAGTGTCTTTAATAGGGGTGTTGGTGGCATTTCCCTAACAGCTCACAGACAAATTCATAAGCATGGGAGGAGCCTGAGAGTTCTGTTCCCAGGGCTTGTTGGGAGTCTGTAAGTTGTCATGTGATGGCTGAGTGTAGCTTCCTTTTTACCCCATGTTTTTCATGAGTGACTGACTTTGAGAAATATCTACACTTGGTAGTATTTAACATAATATAAACTCTGTCTACTGTGACTGTAAAGGAAAAAAAATAATTTGTGCTTTGAAACTTCTCCCCTCCTTTTCCCCCTCCCCTCATTTGTTTAAAAGGCTGATAGGGATGACTTAGACTTGCAAACTTATAGATCTTATTTCCATTGTGTGGTGAACATTACAGTTTTACTCAAGTTCAGGAAATCTGGAATTTTTGTCCCTTGTGGAAAAGGCCTCAGAAAGATAATGTAAAAGGAACTCTAAATGAATTCTACTTAATCAAAGGAACCTTAAATAATGAAATCAGGCCAATAGCTGAAAAGGCATAAGGATTTAGTCTAAAGTCCTTATTTTTCAGATGGATAAACTGAGGTATTGATCAAAATTACATGGGTAGTGAGTGGTAAGTGGCAGGAAATAACAGTGGATATTAGAAAGAAGGAATCAAGTGATTGAAATTGTTTATTTTCCCCAGTCTTTCTTGCATAATTAAGGGAAGTTTACTTTTCTGCTGGCTTATAACCTTGTAGGTAATAACATCCTCTATTTGTGGGAATATTGACTGACTTATGATTAATAAATTACTAAACTGTGCATGGACAATTTATTAACAATATATTCTATCCATGTAATGTGCAATAAATCCTGTGCATCTTCACCACTATGGGTCAATAACTTAATTTAAACAGAATGGTTTTTTTTTCTAGTAATACCTTAGATTGGAAAGCTTTAATAAATAATAATAATCCTAATTTGTATGGTGATATCATAATAGTTATCATTAACTTCAGAATCAATATTTTAAAAACAATATTAAATTTCAACACCAGTGGGATACATTTATTTGCAAAGCAAGAAATCCCATCATTTATCTGTAACTAACCTTGAATAAAAATTTGCTACTAGTCTCAGTTTTACAATTGAAATTCAGCCAAATATTCCTATCTAGCTTTCATCATTTTCTGAAGAAAAAAAGTTATGGAAATGAATTTTTTTGGTAACAAATGTAGCCCATAGCCCATAAATCAGAGATGTGACTTCATAATAAGAAAAACATAAACAAACAGATCAAACAACAACTGCCTGGGCCTTGCCTCCTGTTAAACTTCCATCCTTACAGTGTGCTGAATGGAATTCTTGATTTATTATTTGTGTCTATTATTTTGCCTCCCCACTTTTTCTCTCAAACAGAAGGGGAATGAGATCATGAGGCTAGACTATATCAGTACAAGTATTACTAGCATTTGTACTGCACTGTAACTGTATAAACTTCTTCTGAGGTGCCATCAGATTTTCTAAGTTCAGCTAAACTAGATGCTGATGATATTAATATACCTAGAATAGTAGAAATGGGTTCTAGTCCTGAGTGCAAGTACTTAGTATGACCTTGACCAAATCATGTTAATCATCTGGAATTCCATTTTGCCATTTGTATGTAAAATGATGTAATCAGATATGATGATCTTTTTAATGATAAATTATATTCTTTGTACTAGAAGTATAATGCCCCAAATAGGCAATTATTGATCATTGAATATATAAGGCATATTTTGTTGTTGTTCAATTGTTTGTCTGACTCTTGATGGTCCCGTTTTTTTTGGCCATTTCCTCCCCAACTCAATTTATAGAAGAGGAAACTGAGGCAAACAGGGTTAAGTGACTTGCCCAGGTTACCTAGCTAATAAGTGTCTCAGGCTGTATTTGAACAAAGATCTTTTTGATTCCAGACTAGGCCACCTAGCTGACCCTACATTTTATATCTTTATTCATTAAGTTGAGAAAGAATTGTGGAATTATAGAGATGGAAGTAATCTCAGGGATTATTTTGCAGAACCTTTTTATAGAGAGGTAATGACTTCTCCAAAGTTACATAGTTGTTTGTGGCATAATAGGAACTAAACTCCAAGACTACATAAGGTGAAATCTTGATAATGAACATTTATGGTATGGCTAGAAGAGAGAAAAATTTGGCTTATACTCTCAGACAAGAAGCAAATGTGGTGGACTTACTGCAAAATTCCAAGAAGCACCTAGACTTGTAATATTGACAATGTGTTGAAAGGTTTGTATGTCATAGAGACGGGATGTGAACCAAATTTAAAGCTTCTTTGTTTATGAGCATTGTACAGAGAAAGGAAGGTCAGCAAGTGTACACAAAGATAAGAGCAAGAAACTTTGGATTCACCGAAGCCAAAATTAATAAAAATAATTTGATGCCTTGGCAAAAATGGATTTTTGCCAAGGATTGGGGCTGAAGGAAAATTGAATAAGAGTGAACATGCTACCCAGACCCCACAATCAAGGTAAAAGAGGAGGCTTTGAGAGCTTTGAGAAATTAAGGAAGTAAAAACAGAGAATGCTTTCATTGCCTCAATTGAGATAATATTTCTAAAACACTTTGCAAATCTCTCAAAGTACTATTCAGGTAGTACTTTATGATGTGCATTATGATAAAACATAAAACAAAATATTTCAACACTCCTGGGGATCTGTGCTCTCGTGTAATTGATGTGGATTCTTAAACTTAATTCTGAGTTCAAGCATCAAAAATTTTAAATCCTAGAATATTAACATTGGAATGGAACTTAAGAGGCATCTTGTCCACTTCTTCATTTTGTGAATGAGAAGCCTGAGGCCCAGAGAACTGAAGAGACTTGGCCAGTCACAAAATTTTCTTGTTAGTAAAGTAGGTGTGAGAGCAGAAAAGCAAAGATCATATGCATGATAGCTTTTCACTTATTAATAGATGCTCTATTTTCTGGATCCTATTGTGGAAATTAACAAAGCCTGCATTATTTAATCAAAATGAAGATTTCCATTTAATTCTAAATTGGAAAAATGACCTGAGCATCACTTGTCCCTCTTACCCCCCAAACCAGTTTTCTTTAAACTGTCAAATATCTTCTCCTGAAAATAATTGAATGATGATTTGCATTTAACTTTCTACGCAAAAGCATGTCTGAGAATACCCAAGAATATCTAGCCTATCCTAATGGAAAGTAGGAAATAGGAATATGGGGAGATTTTGGGGATGGGAGGAATGGAAGTGCTAGGGTCATTTTAAGTTTGTCTGTCATTTGGATGACATCTGGCTTCCCTGATGAGACTTGAAACCTAAAGAACAATGCAAGGAAAATTTCTTTTTTTTTTTTTTTTTTTTAAGTTCTAAAAGAAAATTCTAGCATGTGTTTCTCTTTCTTTTTCTCTCCCATTCTCCTTTCCTCATTTTCCTTTTCTTCCCTCTTTCCTCTTCTCCCCCCCCCCTTTTTCTATAGCAGCTCTTTCAAAGGTTTCTCCATTTCTTATGAAAAGGTACTCTCATTGTTTCCCCAGGGAACACCTTCCACATTTTAATTGTCTTTACTGTCAGAAAGTTTTTTTTTTTTTGTCTGATATTCAACCTAATTGGCTAATTGTAGGCACAGTCATCCACTTGTGACTGCAATTAGCCACTTACATCTTATTTTGCAGATAGAAGTGGCCAATTGAAATCACAACAAACCCACTGTGGATTCACCTATTTGTGTCCACAATTTTACCTAGGCAGATTGTGGCTGGCAAAAACAAAAACCCCATCCCAAAATACTTGCCCCAAACAGAGGTGCTTAAAGTAATATTCTTCTAAAATTTGGCCTGAAGCTCTGCATATGAGAGGCAGAGGGGGGAAAATCTTTTTGTCAGCCTTGGAATTCCATGTTCCAGTAATCCATTTTTTCTGTCAGGAGCTCTCCTTTTGGAGATGCTAGTGTAAGCAATGATTTATTCCACCGCTGGTTTTAAGCTTTCTCTCCTGCTTTCCATAAACATTCTATTCCTAATTTCTATGCTTTGCTGCACACATTTTAATTGATGATTGTACACATTTGTATAATGTGTATGTGTTAATCTCTGGAAAGCTGGACTAATTCTCAGAGAGGTTCATGAGACCCTGGAGTGTTTTAAGATTTGTTTTTATGTCTGAATATCACTGGAAATTTTTTTTAAAGCCCTGAACATTTCCACTAGTGAACTCTTAGAAAGCTCTTGGTTTTATTTGCTCTAACAAATATGCTTTATTGATATTGTGGATGATCATTATTGAATTGGGCCCAAACTACCAACCTGGGGTCTGTGACAGATGTATAATACTCAAAACATGTTACCGGTTTTCTTTAGAAGTGAACAATGACAACCAGAAATGTCTTTGACAGGGAACTGGATAGAAAGTTCCTTTTGGGGGGAATTCCAGCAAAGAGATGATTGTGACCTCTGATACTCTGTAGTGTCAAGGACAGATGGGAAGAAGGTATGAATCAATATATGTCAACTGCACAGATGGTACAGCCTCTCAGTGTCCACATCCTGATCCCCTATCCCCTGAAACAGAAATTAATAATGCCTTCATTATAGGCAATAGCTGCCAACCAGCTGAAGGATCAGAGCTCGCCTCACTTAGGGCAGTTTTCTGAACAAGATATTTGAAACAGGAAAGCTGCTGTTTGAGTTTTTTGTTTCTTTTCTAAAGGGAATAGAGAGAAGTTAGGGATGCTAGAGATTGCAATGTTAGTTTCAAAAACAGAAGAATTAAAAACATGCTGAAGAGACAGTCTGCTGATGCTTTCAGTTTTCTAGTTTACATATATATGTGTATATATACATATACATATACATGTATATATATCTATATATATATGTTGACATGGAATCTTCTGGGGTCCATAACTGTAATATGCCAGGTTTCAGAGCACAGGGTTTTAAATATCATAGAATAGAAAAGTATGAAACAAAATAAGCAGCCACAAGCCACCAAAACACATATTGGCATATCTGTACAAGCTCTGGCTAGTAATGATGAATTCAGTATTCATCACATGGGCTAATTAATGCGGGATAACACATCCCGATGCAATTTGCAAGTCACAGATTGCATTAGGTGATACAAATGACTCATTTGTGAACCTGAAGGATGACCTTTGGCAGGACTATCTGCTGACCTCAAAAATATTAAAGAAAGGTTATTTCACCTTGCCATTGTCTCCAAATGCCAAAATAGCCCAATTAAAAACCTTGACATGGAACCATAGGAGCAGATGTGAGTCCTAAAGGGCATTAATTATTTTCAGTGTCAGCTGGTTGTATAACTGAGGCCAAATGAGAGTTTGGAAAGCTATTAAGGCCCTGTCTTACATGCATCGGGTCTAAAATTTGAATTCAAAATAAGGTGTAGATTTTATTTCATTTAGGTAAGCTTTGTGGAATTTGAGCTAGCTTCCCAGTTAAAAGTTGTAAGTTAGTACGGTCAAAATGAAGCTCATCATCTCCAATGGGGTCTCCCCTCCACAATAATTCATCTATTTTCCCAAGTCTATTTGCAGAACAATCATTAGTTGCCATATTGTGAGGTCAAAAACGTAATACATATGTTCCACATTACCTTGCTCACACAAGACTTTCCCCCCTCCATCTCTAGAACTAAATGCCAGTGATCTTGTATGTTCTTTTTCAAATGTGGTGACAGATGAAGATATGTACCCAAGCTAGGTTTCCATATGGCTAATTTCGACATTTGTTTTAACAACACACAGATTTTTAAGCAAATGAAAACACAAAAACTCAAGCAATTGCTTCATTCTTTTTTCAGCATTGTCCTTTCTTTCTCCAGGTAGGTTGTTATTGATGCAACATGCTGAAATACCTTGATTTTTTTTTTTTTTTTAAGGAAAGGAAAGAAATTTGTCTATTATACACTTAAGATAATTTTATTTGATTGGTGAAAGGCATTTTCTGCTGCTCACCAAATCTCCTTCCAATCACACTTTTAAAACCATTAATTTTTACAGTGAAAATATGCATGCAAATTGTGCACTATAATTATTCAAACAGTGCCAAGACAGAGTGTTTGCAAATAAAGAAGCTAGGGAATTATTTACATTCGATTCCCTGTTCCCTCTCTTGCTTCATCATCATGGTTTCTTTTCCATTTGTATTTTGAAGCCAGCCTCAATCAAGGAAGACAAAAGGCAGCAAGTCCCCTAATTCCCCTTTCCTGCCTAACTCTTTTCCCTAAGCCTCAATGAAAATTATGGGCAAGATTCAAAGGTCACTTTTTCTCCTGCTAACTTTTCTTTGGGGGACTTCCTTATTGTGAATAATTCAGGGCTATAGTTCTTTTACAAACCTATAATTTAGCTTATTCATAGCTTTCATATAGGGTTCTGTGGCATCTCTTGCCTAAGAGAAGACCCAGCATTTTAGTATTCAGAGAGCTTTCAATTTTAGAAAACAAGAAAGGCCTTTGTGCAAATAAGTTTCTTTTCAACTTAGGTGATAGGTAAAACCTCATTATTCATTCTCTAGGATTTAGGTTAAAGTTAGGTTCTCTTTTTTTCATTTGGGGTGTTTCATTAGATTTCTTCATTATTCACCAGTGCATTTTCTCCAGTCCCTCAATTTTATATATTGAGGAATCTCAAACACAAGAAGATTAAATGACTGCTCTGAGTGTGGTTGTTCAGCAAGTCATCTATAGATTAAGAATCCAAATTCTCAGTCTCTGTTTCCGATCTATGCTGCTTGCTAATAACAGCTCATTTATGTAGTACTTTATAGTTATAAAGTATTTCACATTATTATTTTATTTGGCCTTCACAATAATATAGTACTTTTAGTATTGGAAAGATCATTATCTCCATTTTGCAAATGAGATAAACTAAGACTTAAAAAAGTCAAATGAATTACTTTGTCATGTAGTTAGTATAAGAGATGGTACTCAAATGAGCTCTTTTCAGTACAGTACACACACTCTCCAGTTAATTAACCACCAAAGTTCATCACAGATTAAGGATATCTCTCAAATATTTTTCCTTCTAGTACCTTAGATGGGTACTTTTATAAGGGAAATTGTATTTTTTCCTCTACAAAACTGTTACTATTAATTAAACTGGTATTTGTTTCATCTTAATTGCATTATAAGTTCTCATAAACTTTAGCTACTAATGAAAGGGGATTTATTTCTTACTTTGTGGGAGGTGACCACCCAGGGAAGAATGGAAGGGTGTCTGCATATCTTTCTAGGACCAGCAAGTGGTAAACATATGGCGTCTGACTCTAGAGTTGAATTGCCAAAAAGAAAAAATTGTATTCCTTTATAATATTCCAGATGAAATTTTAGTATTTGAAAATGACTCATCAGGAAAGAAAAGATCTTGGCAAGATTTCCATATGAGTTATATGAAGGACCCCATCATATTACTGTGATTTGGGACATTTTTGCTTAAATAAAATTACTTCCTGTTAATATATGTACAAAGCCTCCTCCCTTCCCTCAACTTTAGTGTGGATAAAGTGCCATTCTTTATGTTTGCTTTTATCTGTGCTGACTTTTCCCAAGAGAGCATGTTCTTAGTAGGCAGAATTTTATACTAATTTTGATAGGATGCCTTTCAAAGCACGAGTGATACTGCCACTAGGTACACTAGAGAGAGTAATTTGGTTTCAGAAGCAGAATCAGCCTTGGATTTCATTCAGAAGGGTTTAATTAGTGCAGTACTAAAGAGACCTTAATCATAAAGGATGCTACCTTTAAGGCAATCTTTCGGCTTAGACCTTGATGACAGTATTAAAGTGAAACTTCAAAATATTACTAAATAAATGGTTTTTATACACAAACACTTAAGGTTATCGAACAAGGGTTGGTTGGTCTCACCAATGAAGAGATATTAGATTGAGTCTCACAAAGTAGACAAGGCAAAGACCCCAGTTGTTATTTAAACAATTGGGAATTGCTCATCAAAACCCTTTTGCTGAATTCTCTTGCTTTGTTCAGTCTCTCTGGTTCAGTGAGAAAATATTGCTCTTCCAGTTAAGTGTACTTATGTACATGATCAAAACCATTCTCAACTGCACCATGGAAGTTCCTTCCTGGTCAATGCTTAACTATTTCCTCTTCTCCTCTGCTTCTTTATTCCTGTCCAAAGTACCCCACACTGAGAGTATATTTTAAAATTTGATGTGACATGGAGTAAGTCTCACTGCACTTGATGATTGGGATATGCAGATAGCCACAAAGAGGGGAAAAAAGCAAAGGGAAATTTTAGGTATCTTCAGGCATGTGAAGAGCTATTTGGAGCAAGGAACAAGAGAATATTAATGGAAAGAAATAGGGAGATTGAAGGTTGGAGTGCATATACAAAAGACCAAGTGACTCACAGAGGTTTTTAATATTAATTTTGTTTTGTGCAGACGGAGGGCCACCAGCTGTTTAATTTTATTTTGGTCTAATAGGGAGTTTAATAACTAAGAATATCATCAGTTTCTTGTTTGTTTCTTTTATTGAGTGTCAAATAGCTAACAGCTTTTATTGCAAATCTCCCAAGGCTGGGATTGGGCAGTTAGGACATAGGCAATGTAAAGAATTAGAACCTGGAAAAGTTCAAGGGAAATTAACCTTACTCTATCCTAAAAAAAAAAAACCACCACCACCAACAACAACAATGTATATCATATTTTGGCAATTAAATCTTTCAACATGTGGATTTCAACTGCCTTTGTGGGTGGACAAAGGAAGTTGGGAGGATATCTGGGGTGCAAATGCAAAGGCATATTGTCTGCATGCTCAGTAAGAGCAAAGAAACAATGGCTCCAGAAAAAAAAAAAAACAACCTAATGGGCCTGGTTTGAAGAATGATGTGGAGAAGACATGACAAGCATGGTGGCCCAAAGTAAGCGAGTAGAAATGTAACTGAAAGCAAAGGAAAATATAGTGTAATTAAATATTTCCATTATAAAATGGGATTAAAGTTAGAATGTATCCAAGACAGGATAGTCTTTCTTGATTTATTGGATTTGTGTTTGGAAGGTGTGGTCTACATTACGAAGATTTGGTAGTTCTAAGTCCTTTCCTGGTGTTTTAGAAAACTCCTCAGTGTTATAGAAAATGGAGCTGAACTTGAAAGATAGGAAATCTTGGGGATCATTTTAGACCTTTTGGTTTGGTGAGTTCATAAATGTTAATAGAAGAGATAGTAGCTGCTTATATTGTAGAGAATATTTTACTAATAAAACCGCATGAACATAAGTTTTATACACATGGATTTCTATATATGCTATATTATAATCTTTTTTTCAGAAATATCCTCCAGCTTCTCACTAAAAATATAATAACACTTTCCTCAGGAAGCCATGATTTTGGATATTTTTTCCATATGTGTAGATTGAAATCTTGGTGCTTTCAGGAGCAGCTATGTATATCTCTTTGGTGATTTCTTTCCAAATTCAAGTAGGTTGGTCCAAATGTGCAGTTTGTCACTGGACTCCTCCTCAAAGGCAATTTAGCTTTACTGAGTTTGTCAGACTTTGTGTCCTGCTGGCATGAACTTTGAGCCCAGAGTCACTTCCATTGAAGCATTAGGTCAGACCTTTAGCTCAGGATATCTTACACACCTGGCTAAAATTTGTAATCCCAGAATAGACTGTTTGTTGGCCATTGTATTAGAAATATCCCTTCATAGTTTTCTCTGTGATTTCTGTGATACAGTCTGGAGGCTGTCAGAGAGATTAAATTTGCAAAATTATCTATTCTTATGTATTGAAGGTACAACAAAGTTTGTCTCTAGATTCCTAAATATGAATGTGTACTCAATTTGATTGAGTGTTAGAAGGTATAGAAAAAACCCAGAAGATATTTCAAATTGGAGTATTCCAAACTAGGAGGTGGAGGAATATATACATGCATACATATGTGTGTGTGTGTGTGTGTGTATGTGTTCCATTTGACTTGGACTTTTATTGTCCCAATGTCTCTATTCTGGTTATTGCATTATTATTGTTATTGTTCAGTTATTTTAGTTATGTCCTATTCTTCATGACTTCCGTTTGGGATTTTCTTGGAAAAGATACTGGAATAGTTTGCCATTTCCTAGGGACTCCGATGTTCTATGACTGGGAAAAATGGCTCCAATATTATCCAGGTATTCCAGAACATGAATTAGTATCTATGTGCAGTTCCACTTTGGCATCCTGGGAAGAATGATACTATTGGCAGATTTTGTAGTATTCTTGGTCTTCTAGTGGATGAATATGACTGCTAGCTTTAATCCTTATTGCTTCTCTCTGATCACTCATGAGCTTTGCATGACAGTTACACTTTTCTACTCAGGTAATTGGCTGAAGGGTGTTGGGATAGGTGAATAATGGGGAATAATAGGGAGAAGTGAATATAGATGGGACAACTGAGTTGGAGGTAACAGCTTTCAGAAATAAAAGAACATGGAAAAAATGGCTCTCTGGAAATCTGATAATTTCTACTCTGGCTTTGGTTGGGTCACCTCTAAGTTTCAGCATAATTGAAGGATATAGATCTCTTTGGTGAATTTTGGCTATAATGGATGGTTTTACACACCTACTTCCTGATGGAATTAAGAGAAGACAGTATTGGATGAGTCTCCAAGTCTGATGTATGAAATGAAATCTTAGATTAAGTCTTCATCCAAAATCCTTGTGAGATGGCCATGATATCTTTTCCCAAACTAAGATCATAGATGCTACATTAGAAGATACATCAGAAACCATTAGTCCAATTCATCCAAGAGCAAGAATTGCCTCTAAAACATAGCCTCAAGTAGTTATTTTGCCTTTGATTAAAGACATCTAGTGAGGGGGAAACTCCCATGTCCAGAGGCAACTCATTATTCTTTTGGATAATTGAGTATATTAGGAAGTTTTTTTTTTTTTTTTTTTTTAATGGCAGCTTTTCTGTAAGTTTCATTCATTTTTAGTTCTCTTGGGACTAGAGCAGAACAAGTCTCCTGCTTCTAACCTTGTGACAACTTTCAATTTGAATTTGAAGAAATATATTTTTCTCTTTCTGAGCCATCTTTTCTTCAAGCTAACCAACTCCAATTCCTTCAACCAAGACTCATATGGCATGACCCTGACGCTCTTTAACATACTTGCCACCTTCCTTTATATGTTTTACAGCTTGTCAATAGTCTTCTGACAATATGGTCTCTCAAGCTTGACACAGTATTCCAGAACTATGACAGGATTGTCATTTCTCTAGCCTTTCTTAATTCAGTCAAAGATAGGAAATTTTATCTCACAAAATTTGTTTCAATGTTCAAGTTGGTTGGAATCTTTTTAGATGCTTACTCTGTTATCTAGTAGGTTTTCTGTCTCTACTAGATTTTTGTCCTTTGAAAATTTGAGTACCATGCTATCTATGCTTCAGTGAAGTCATGGATAAAAATATTAAATAGCACAAGTTCCTGGGTTATTCCACTAGAGATTTTCTTCTAGGTTAATATGGTGCTGTTAGTTGCCATGACACTCTTACTTGCCAGTCATTTAACCAGATTGGAGTCCATTTAAATGTGTTATTATCTAATTAAAATATTATTATCTTTTCTACAGGAATAACAGAGATAGGTTGAATGGTTTGCTAATATCTAGATAAATTATATTACAAATGTTCTTCTGATCTAATTGGTTAGAAACACTGTAAAAAATAAAATGAAGTTAATCTAACATGATCTGCTTTTTCTTTTGAAAATTTATTTTTAATTTTTAAATCACCTTCATTTCCAAATATAATTCTCCCCTTCTTACCATCAAGCTATCACTTATAATGAAGAATAAAGAAAGAGAGAGAGGGAAAACAAAACCTGTTCAACCAAACCAACCAATTCTTCAACTGTGTTTTGTAGTATAGGCAATATTCAATAGCAAGATTATCTTTACAAAGAGGTGAGGGTGGTACATTTTCTCAACTCTCCTTCAGGGCAAAGCTTCGTTATCATAATTGCATAATATTTTCTGATTCCTTCCTCCCTTCTCCTACTCTTCCTGTTCATATTGTGGTAGTCATTTGTTGTTATTGCAGATTCTGACTATTTCATAAGTTCATAAAAATCTTTACATGCTTCTTTTAGTTCTTCTTGTCCATTCTTATGGCATAGTAATTTTCTTTTATATTCATGTACATAACTTGTTAAATCAAATGGAAGTGTAGTTGGCATATTTTTTATTTCCAAGTGTTCTTTATCACAAAAAAGTGCTTCTATAAATATCTTGGAATATATGGAGCCTTTCTTTCTGTCTTTGACCTCCTTGGGGACTATGTCTAGCACTGAGATCTCTGTGTCAAAGAAAATAGACTAGCTTGACTTATACTTGATGAAGTCATATTGGCTCTTTTTGATTACCATTTCCTTTGCTTCATATTCATTACCATCAGTTTAATAACATCATCTTGAATTTTGCTAGTCATTGAAGATACCTGACATATTTTGTAGTGTCTACACCCCCTCCTTTTTTTTTTTAAGTGAGGCATTCACCATTCTTCAAACCTGTGGCACTTATCCCATTCACCACCATCTTTGAGAGACCATTGGCACTGGCGGTGGCTCAACAATCCCATCAGTCAGTCCTTTCAGTCCTCTGGTATATAGTTCATCTGAGCTTGGTAACTTGATCTCATCAAGGGCAGCTAATTTCTCTCTTATTATCTCCCTACTTATTTCAGGTATCAGTTCTCTATTAATCATTTTTGTTCTTTTCTTT
The DNA here is from genome assembly GCF_048593235.1 of Sminthopsis crassicaudata. NCBI lineage: Eukaryota > Metazoa > Chordata > Mammalia > Dasyuromorphia > Dasyuridae > Sminthopsis > Sminthopsis crassicaudata. The sequence continues at coordinate 408,540,807 of NC_133618.1, read as the reverse complement.
ATATCCTGAAGATTATTCTCCTTGGCAGAGAAGTTAGAAGCAAAAATAGAGTTGAACAGTTGTGCCTTTACACTGTGGTCTATTATCGTTGTCCTATCTACTTCAAGCAATATACCAATGCCTTTAACCCCCTTCTCTTTTCCCTAATGTAGCTTTAAAAACCTCACAAACCAAACCAGACAAACCTCAAAATAAGCTCTTCAGTGAGAAAGAAGCCTGGTGTAATAGAATAAACATTGGATTTGGAGTGAGGCAACTTAGGTTTAAATCACAGTTCTTTACTTACTAGCCATGTAACCCCCGGCAGGCCATTTCATTTCTTGTTCTTATTTGTGAAATGAGGATTATTAGACTATCAGCTGTAAATCATAGATTCTTCCCAGGTTTTTTTTTTTTTTTAAGGTGGAAATGAGTCTCTAGAATAGATGTATGGCATTGGCATATTTCAACAGTGAGTGGAATGGAGAAGAAAAAACAATAGCAAAACTTTTACTAGAGGTCTGTTCTGTTTAGCCAGCATGGTCAAAACTTGGGGACAGATTGTATAGTTAATGGTCTTCACTTGTTCAGCAAGGGCTACAAATGTGTGTGGGCTAAAGAAATGGATGTTTGAGCAAATAGCATTAATTGAGCAAACTGTTCTATTAATATCCTCCCTCGTGCCTGAATGGGTGTGAAAGTTCCTTCAATGTTAGATGAAGCTTGAATACCCTTCTTCAATGAGTTTTGCAATCAGCTGATGTAAAATATAAAAACAAATGTACACTGTTTTCTCTCTGTTCTTGATGTCTCCTTCACTCTCATCCCTAAATCCTAGGCTTAATCGCCTTAAGGGCTAGTCCATGTCCTTAAGATTAATATAAGAGAGAGGTGTTTCTTTCTTTCTTTCTTTCTTTTTTTTAATTGCCTTTTATAAATATCCCATTAAACTAAATTAAATATCTGTTTGTCAATGAAAACACATTCAAAGATATTGCTACTACCTATCTAAGGAAAAGAACAGCAGAAACAAAGAAGGGAAAACTGAGACTCCCCCTTCCACTGGTACCATATAAGATGTCTGTGATGCATTACAATAAACTTCATTCCACATGTTTTTGAATTGTCTCTTCTTACATTTATTTTCTGACTATTGTTTCTTTTTGTTTCAGCAACAGCTGGAAATTGTAAATTTGTGCTTTAAGTCAATGTTTTCCATTGCCCTAGCTTTTTAAAAAAAATTTTTTTCTTGTGAGCAGATTATGAGAGCCAAGACTTTCAGAAGGGTATCATCCAGGGGGTGCCCACTGCCTTCTGATGCTGTCCCTTTAAATGAGGTATCCAGAGTTCACTTTCTGAAGTTCATTAGCTTGTGTTATCAATAATTTAGGATAATACTCAGTGGTGCCTGAGTGCTTGGCCCGCCCCATTTTCACTGTCAGTTTTCTCATACCCTAGCAGTCCAGTGAACTTGATAAGTGTCCCATCATCCTGTTAATCAAATTACTTATGAACTAAAATTGACAGTTTTCATTAATTATAAAGGATTATTCTAATTGCAATTCAAATTTATTCATTTAGAACAGACGGCATTCAGTAATATTTCAGGAAATTTGCATATTAAATGGAGAGGGTCGTCCATTAAGTATGGTAATGTATGCATATTTCCTTATTTTTAACTTCTGGGCCATATGCACTGCTGCTACTTCAGCAGGTGAAAAACCAGAACATGCTTAATTTGTTCAACAAACACAGGGGCCAGAGCACATCTTTTGGCACTCACCACTGGCGTTTTCCTACCTTTATTCCTCATTCTCTTTTTCCCCAAGTGCACACCTCCCTATGTTCCCCACCCCCACGATAGGTATTCTTCGAAGAAACTTTTTGATAAACCTAGGTTTTTTTTTTTTTTAATGTAGGCACAGCTGGTAGGGGTTGATTGAAATGTTTTGCCATCGAAGCTGTGTTCATTAATTTCTTCAAGATGCTGAAGTAGGCATTAAGGTTGCCGGCTGGAGTCCTTCCCTGTGACATGTGGAACAGCAAGGGGGCTAATCGTCAGCCTTGTAACATCAACTGGTTACCCCCCTCGTGCGGCATGAACCTTTCCCCTCCAGTGAAAAATGAACCTGTCTGAGACAAAAGCACAAACTACGCATGCAATGAGACAGTGCCATTATTCACACCCATATAGGCTGTGCTCAGAGATCATTAAAAATCATATCACCATGATATTAATAAGCACCTTCCTCAAACCAGGTCTCTGGTAACAGAAAAGTATATTTAGAGCCACCCCCACCACCTACATAATCCAAGATCATGAATCTGCAGAAAAGGCATGGAGGATAAAGGGTGACACGCTTATGTGGAGGGAGCCACTTGGCTTTTAAGCAGTTTCTATGTCCCAGGATTCATTGCATCACCCTTGGTGGAGAAAACATTCATGGGTCAGAGCTACATCAAGTAGTTACAGGCGAGTTTTGCCTCAAATACTCAAAAATTATTGCTATCTGGTCTTAATGATTTGAATAAAACATCTGCCAACTCATTCATCTCCAAAAACTCACATTGAGGAGCTCATTGCTCATTTAGCCGAGTTTTAAGTAGGTTTGTTTTTCATTTTCTGCAGTTAAACTAAAAGCTTTGTTGTTTTACATACAGATATTTTACTTGCTGAGCATATTTATTTCAGTCTGTTTGTGTAGTGCAAATGCTTTTTTAGCCATATGTTATTGATTGAAAAGCATATATGAACTTGAATTTTGAATAGGCATTGAATGCTCAAGAGGTGCATATGAAACAGAGGATAAATACCTATTTTTTTTTTGATATATCCAGACTGAGACCCCAAATTGTCCCTCAGTTCCAGTCACCTCTACTTCTCCATCCTTGGAAGTAGTAAATAAATCAGTGAAATTATCAAATACAATTTATTTTAGTTATTTATATGTTGTTCCAAAGAAACTTGGTGTGACCATCCAAGGGCTCCACTAGCTCCTTACAGGGATATAGTCATTCCTATTAGAATTAATGGGAGTAATACAAGGAGAAATCTGCTGCCAATGTTTTAGAAGACATTGATGGAGAGATTTTAAGAAGTCATTAAAGTGTACTGAGTTGGATGAAGGAAGTTCATTCTATTCTATCATCTTTTCCTTTTTTTCTCGAAGTCTTTTATCTTAATCCTCTTTCTGATCATAGTTAATTTTCAGTACAAATATTTTATTTAATTATATCCTGATTACTAACATGTAATAGTAAAATAGAATAAAAGAATGCAACAGCTGATTAAAGTGAAACACAGGAATATAGGCATTTTTAGAAATCCTTGTTCTGTGGTTCTTTAGAGAGAAATATTAAGTTGCATGATATTACTCAGTGGTACAGAATAATAGCCTAAGATGTTATATTGTATTGATACTTTGTAGATTATATCCTGATGCAGAATATCCCTAATGATGAATTTGTTAACAGAGAAGAATGTTCCTGGGAGAACGTTGATTGCATCAGAATGTGGGCAGAAAAGAAAGCCATGAGTAAAAGATCAGGCTCAACTCCACCCCTTACTCCCATCCCCACCTCTTGGGAAATGCTGGGCAGTGATTTCCAAGAATTTCTGTTATGCTTAGTATTCATGATAGTCATACTCTTTATCAATCAATTAATGAACTGATAGAGGCTATTCTGTGTGGCTGCCCTTGTGCTGGCTTATGTGGGAAATAACAAAAAAGTATAAGAAATATTCCCTGCTCTTAAAGATTTTCTATTCTAGTTTGTAAGATAATAGCATAATTTTTATAGGTAAAGTTTATGTAAAACTTTAAAGTTTGCAAAAATTTTTTAGATAATATCTCATTTTTATCTTCAGAATAACTCTGGAAGGTAGGGTCTATTATAATCCCCACCTTACAGATGAGTAAACTGAGACATAGCAAGGTTTAAGTGACTTTCCCAATAACTTATCCAGCTAGTAAGTATCTGAGGATGAATTTGAATTCCTAGCTTCTTGAATCCAGGTGCAGTGCTATATTCACTGTATTGCCAGCTGCCTCTATGGATGACATGAATAAGAAAAAAAAATGAAAGAACAATGAAAACTAACATATAACGCAGTGCTAACTTATGTGGAAATTCAGTGAACTTACTTTGTAATTGGAATTTGTGCTCTGAGAAGTGATACAATAGCCTGTATGGGTTTCCTAATAAGGGTTAAAATTATGGTATATGAACCAGTGGTGGGTATGTAAACAATGGATATCTGCAGTTTTAAGAATGCTGGCACAGATTGAATTTTTGCACATCCTATAGGAGCCCCTTTTCTCTTTTCAAGCCTCTTATCACTTAAAGTAGGAAAATTATATACCTTCTTGAACTTTGGGTTGTTTTAATGCAGTTTCACAATATTTCTTTGATAAACTTAAGACATCGTGTCTGCATTTGAATTCTGGACAAAAGAACTCAAGATATTAGATTATGGCTCCAGTGAGATACATACAATACATTGTAGTGACTACATTCTCCCATAGATTGGCATCAAATTAAAAGCAGATGCTATTTAAGCAAATATGTAAGTTATGTTTTTTGAATGTTCTCCATTGCCAAATGTAATATGCAAGAAAAATGCTGGATTATATAGTCTCTTGTTTACTAATTTTTGGGCTGGACTCTGAGAACTTTGAAAGTCTGAAAAATGTGGGCATATCTCTAGTTTCTATGTGAGTGTATTTGTTAAATATTATTGAAAATTTATACCAAGTCAGAATAGAATAAATTGCATAGTGATGGGATGATTTCATTCCATTTTTTCACTAAACTCCTTAATAATTTTGTTCCAGTATTTGAATTGGGTGTATGCAACAAATGGAGCAATAAGGGGGAAACTGGTAGATATTCATCAGGCCTAGAGGTGGGTCACCTTGTGTAAGAGAATAAATAAAATGAGCTATCTAAACTTCTACTTCTGGGGTAAAGATGGGGAGGAGAGACCCATTAGATATAAGCAAAGAGGGAGATGAGAACTATGTGAGACAATGTTTATTTTTTCTCTTTGACCTGCAAATTGATCACAAAGTTCATTCTGGACTTTACTAATGAAACTTAGCAGCAAACTTCTGTTCTAGAATTCCAAGCCTTTTGTGTGTGTGTGTGTGTGTGTGTGTGTGTGTGTGTGTGTGTGTGTGTGTGTGTATGTGTGTGTGTGTGTGTGTGTGTGTGTGGCAATTTTCAAGGAATTGGTCTAGAAAATTGTAAACAGGGGCAGAAACTCAGAAACTCAAGACCATTTGTTCTGTGAAATATTTAAAGATGAGAAAAAATTACCAGGTATTGCTGAGATTAGTCAGAGAGCACACATCAATAAATTTTTTATTGAGAAAAGGAAATCATATCTAAATAAAATATATGGTTTTAAAAAAATCATCTCTGCTTCAGAGATTAAACATACTGTTTCTTTACTCTAGGATCTAATTTCACCAAGGTAATTGAAGCTCACAGGTCTCCTTGAGACCTTGTCTAAGCAGGAGGTGTATTTAGGATTTAATGGTGTGTGTTTTCTTTCTTATTCTGGTATAGTTCCACGAACATTCTAAAGTACCATTAATGGAAATTAAACATGTTTTTTTTTAAAAGAGAAATATTGACAGAAGGTTATGCTTTTGTGGAAAATAAGCCAACTTATACTGGGCATTTCTCTAATCATCATTATACATGGTCCTGACTAGTAGTACGCGTAGAGTTATTTCTTTTTTACTCTTTAGGTTAAATCTTTCTTAGTTAGGGATCTCTATCAGAAGCTATTTGTTTCCATGTTGTAGATAGGTACCAAGAAATGTAAAAATGAAATGATTTATTAAAGGTCAATTAATAGAATACATTCAATTTGATTCAATTCAACACATTTATTAAGTGCTTTTTATTGGCAAAATGTAACAATCAACAATCATAGGATCATATAGAGCTGAAAGAGACTTTTGAGATCTCATCACAGATGAGAGGGGAATTTCAAAGTCACAATGATAATTATGGGAGTTGAATTCAGGTACTGACACAAACTAAATTCCCTTATCTTTCAGGAGCTTACATTAATTTTTAAAATAATTTTTGTATTATTTGTATTTTTTATAATTATTATTTTTTTATTTTAAGCATTTATTTTTTCTCTTTTCTATTCCCAAACTTACATTAAAGCATACTTTTTAGCCTTGAGTTTAGTTTGGATAATGATTCCTTTTAGTTTCAGATGCCTACATTTGGAAATTTCTCACTTACATACTTGATTACACTAGGGGTTCTCTCTTTAAGAAGCAGTGTGATTCACTGGGAAGATCATTCTTTGGAGTCAGGATATCTGGGTTCATATCCCATTTGTTATTATCCATGTGACTTAATGTCACTGGCCCTCAATTTCCTCATGTCTTAAATGAGGATGTAGGTCTAGATGGTCTCTAAAGTCCCAATTCAAGAACTATGATCTTATTATTTTGAAATTTGTCTTTTACCACAAGGACTTTTTTTTCTTACCTAATTCTTTCAAAGATAAAAACAGTCAATTCATAGTTGAATATATTAGATAGAACTATGAAAGAGATGAGTAAATTCTTGCTGCTCCTTACTCATGATCAGAGTATACCCTGAAGGATGTTTTGATTATTCTTAATTTAGTATTCATGGTATGTGAATGGTAGTGATGGTCATAAAATTATTCTTTCTTATTTAATATTCAATTGGGATACCTGGCTTTTCTGTTTAGTAGGAGGTTTTTTTTTTTTTTTTTTTTAACATATGTCTATTACATACATTGCTTTTTTTTTCAAACTTGAAATATATTTTACAGTTTTTCTATAAATACCGTTTCCTCTCAACATTTTTGGACTTCATTGGTTAAGGCAGGATTTCAAGCATTTGGTGCAATTTACGACACACACACATACACATCTCACATTTCAGGTTACTCTTCTGTTTGCCATTCCCAACGAGCTTCCTTTCCCATGTGGCATAATATTAATGTTTCTTCCCGTTGGCTACGCAGCCTGGGGGTCACAGCTCATGTTTCACAACATGAGACACCCAACCATAAATCTCCTTTAAATAATACAGACGGCGGCAGGAGGGGTCACTGCAGAGAAAGCCAGTCAGTCTGAACAAAGTGGCATTGATGCATGGCAGAAGCAACAGCTTGGCTATGGTCTCTGCTGGACAGGTACTGTGGGGGCAGCTTTTACTTAAGGGGGAGAGAGGCGTGTGCTTTGCATTTCTCCTGAAGAGCCAACCAGTTTGGGTTCTCTGTGTGAGCTGGCTGCCAATCATTGAGGTTCCCTGAGAATAACCTCCCAGGCTCCAGCTGGAGCACCTCATTAGCATAATTTGTGTTTGGAGGTGCAAATGCATATCTTTGGTTATAAATCTGCATTTCTTGAGGTCTCCTAGCCATATTTAAACGAAGTTGGACCCCGCCAGGATGGAAGTAACAATGCACACCTGATCTGAATACTGGATGAGTTGTGACATGGCTGTTTCCTGTTCCAGGACCCAGAGTGGTTAATTTAAGGACATTGAAAAAGCTTGATGAAATGGGAACCTTGTAGCTGGAGTTAATAGGAGCCTCATTTGCAGAGGAGCTCTATGAGGTGGGGAAAGAGATGAGCATTTGGCTGGGAGTTTGTTTTTGTAGATAAAAATTAAAATAATTTCTTGGCATCCACAGGACAAAGTAACATGCTTAGATTATACATTTGTGAACACACTTTCACATGCAGAGATATACATTGCATGTGCACAGATTTTATTCAACAAACATTTAAGGACCTGCCATATGCTGGGCACTGGGATACAAAGAAAAAGTACATGTGTCTTTGTATTTATGTCTGCATAGTGTACAGTACATACAACAGAAATGTATGATGTTTATACATACAGATATACTCTTTATGTGCACAGATACATAGTACAAGTATGTATGTGTATATTGATATATATGTATAATCTATATATAATGTATGTGCTCAGAGTTGAACTATGTATATGTTTATGTGTACATGCATATGCACCCTTTCCTACATGCTTGAGATGAATAGTCTATGCCTGAAAAGTGATTTTCAGTATAGATATATCAATATACTGTGTGTGAAATAATTACACAGACAAAATGTGTTATAGGCACAGAATGAAAATATGTGTGAAACCATAAAGTTTTCACATCTATAGATTTGGGATTAATGTATTAATCATTGGTAGCCAGATAGAAGCTTACCAAATTATGTGGGAGTGTGTCCCTGATTCCACCATGTATTTTAGTTTTGCACTTAATTTGGTTTGTTTCTGGCTTTTTTTTTTTTTTACAAGTATTAGTTGATTCAGGAAAAAAAGAGCAAAATGTTAGTACTTTCCTCCTTTCTTAAAGCATTGCCCCTCCTGAGGGAGATAGGCTATTTTGTTAGACCTGGAGACCTACCAGATTGCCAATCATTTAGCTCATTTCAGTAGAGTGATATGAGACATCCATTGTAATACAGATTATACCTTGTAAATGCATTGAGAACAAAAGACCTAATGTCAACTCAGTTGAATATTATGCCTCTTTTGCTTGGTTTCACATTGGAACATTAGTTATTTTTTATATTGTCAGCATTAATTGCTGTCATAATATATTAATTATCTAGGAACTAATTTTGGGGGGAACTGTTTCTGTTCTTATTAATTAATATTAATAAATTGCATTGATTTGACAATTCATCTCATAACACCAGGAAGCCTGATTAGCTCACCATTATTTACTTGTATGGAATGGTTTTCTGATAAGATTTTAAGCATATTGAACTCTGGCTTATAATCAGCAGATGCTATTAAAATTTTTGCTTTTCTATTGAAAATAACTGTTACAGAGGACACTAGCAATGATAAGTAAATGTGTTCCATGAAATCCTTTTAAAAATCCACTAAACATGTACCAATTCACTAAGAGCATATACATATACATATATGTATATATATATATATAAATACATATACACACACACACACACACACACACACACACACACACACACATATATATATATATATATATATATATATATATATATATATATATATATATATATATATATATATATATATTCTTCCACATGTAAGCTGCATGTGGAATTTTAAATTCATTCAGTTCAACTCATTAAGCCCAGATTGAATACCTTCTTTGTATCAAATACAATACTAGACTCTGGGGTTAAGAAAGGAGGAGACCTTCTAGGATGTATATTGACACAATATATTGACACACTTTCTGCCAGCAACAAGCTTATCATCTTGGGGGGAAGTGAGAAGGAGGATTTGAGTTCAAATCTGACTTCAGACACTTACTAGCTATGTGGCAAGTCATTTAACCCCAATTCCTATTCCTACCCTCCAAATATGAGAATTATACTCATGAAATTGAAGCTGTCTTGGATTGTTTAATTTTTAGTTTTTAAACCAGTAACCCAATTATCTCCTATTTGATTAAGTAAGATAGAGTCCCATTAGATCATAGATTTAATGCTAGAAGGGGCTTTAGAGGTCACCATGTTCGACTCCCTCATTTTATAGAAGAGGGAGCTGAGTGAAAGGTTAAGTGCCTTCTTGAAGGTTACACAAATAGTAAGTGTCAGAGGTAGGACTCAAACTCTAGTCTTCTTGCCTTTAAGCCTAGCACTCCATTAGCCAAGCTACCTTGCTTATTTATAGCTGAGACTCGGACACAATTGACTCCCCACTGAGAAACTCTTATTCAAGCTGATTGCCATTCTTAGGTTTAGAAACAGATAGTAAGAACATGCACATTATAATCCTACTCTCTCAAGAATAATGATAATTTAATTTTACCATGAACCAGTGAACTGTTTCTTCTGGCCTGGCCCAAGACTGGACTCAAGAATGGAGCCAGTTGAAGGCAGATAGCAAGAGTTCTCCTTGGTGCTAGCTAGCCAAGGTCTTGTGGCTTTAATGCTGGTGGAGCACCACATACTATGGCCATAAAGCCCTATTTTGGTCAGAAGCAAGAAGAAGTAGAACCAGGGAGTTAGTTACTAGAGTTATAAGTATGAAATATCAAACAAATGGGGCCCTGGGACCAGAAGGATATTTGACAAAAAGGCATGCACAAATATTAAGGTCTGGCAGGAAGAAAGCACAGTCAGACCTGGCTAGAGTTTAGGAAAATTATATGTAAAATATAGTCTGATCTAGAATAGAAAAAGTTTATAAAATTTATTATGCTCATTGAGATGACCATTTTTAACCCCTGATGTGATACTCACTGTCTTCTTCAGTTTCTTCAAATAAACTTCAGCTGTGGACAGCTCCTGATAACTATTGTCCTTTTCTTCTTGGAAAATTTCTGTCTTAAGTATTTAAATAAGGTCCCAAATTCTCATGAAGAGATGGTGAGTAGGATAGAAATGGGAAAAGATATGAGGTCAGTCTGATTTAGATGCCCTAAAAAAATAACACTTCACCCTTAGACAATTTGAGTTGTGGAAAATAACTCAGTGAACAAGGAAAATGGAATTGCAAACACATTAGTCATCCAGGACAAATTCTTGGTTCTTGCTAGTAGGGACCATATCATATGTTTCTTTGTCACCCCAGGGTTACTAAACAGGGCCTTGAATATAGTGGGTATCCAATCATCATTTGTTGATTTTTTTTCTCATGAAATGATTTTAAATAAAAGATGGAGAGATATACAATAAGTATATAATCAAATACTGAATTAAATATAAGCAATGTATGTTAAAGATGATAAGAGGAAAGGCTGCTTAGGAAGGGGTGAGGTCATTCTGAGATTTACATTGTATTAAGTTACTCTCAAGTTATTTTGTGTGATATATATGTTTTGACAAAGATTTGTCCTTTCTACTCCCCTCACCCCCACCCCAAACCCAAGCTAGTTTGTGAGGCACACCATTTTATCTTCCTTAGAAACTTTATATGACTTTTATGTTATTTCAGTGCCAGTATTGGCAAGGTAAGATAGTCAAGCAGCCTGAATCCAATCAAGTAATCTCTTCCAGGTGGGATAGTGAAACTGTCACTTACAATGTTCTGGTGCAGGATGAAACACGAAACAACTCTAGACTATTGAAAAAGGAAACTATTAAAAGGGGGAATATTTTGTATCAATTCTATATCCCCCCACCAATCCTGGCTCATCTCAACTAGATGCTTTTTATGTTCACCTTCCTCAGCTATCTCATGTTGTTGGACAAAGTCATAATACCATACTGTTTGGGTTCACTAAAAATGAATGCTATTCAACCTGAACTAGATCCTAACTATAGTATACTAATCTTTTTATTCTTATCCTATCCATCTCCTCTTCCTCATTCATATTGCCACCTTTATCATCCTTTCTTTTCCACTTTTAGGGAGAAAGAAGAAATTGAGGCAGGGACAGATAAAGTGTCTTAATGGGATTTTCTCTGACTTTGATTTTAATATTGACTACCCAGGTCATATTTGGATAAGTTATTTCACTTTTCTGGGCCATGATTTTCTTTCATATAAAATGAGGGGTTTGGAATAGATGATCTCAAAGATCCTTTCCAGTTTTAAGTCTATGGACCAATGCTCTTTAAAGTTCTTTTCAACTTTAAATCTCATGATCCTGTGATTCTGTGAACATTGCAATAGCTTTCTATCTTTCTTTCTTATCTTTGGGCTTTTTTGCCTCCAAATACATTCTTCACACAGCAGCCAAATTCATGTTCCTTTTTCACATACCATTATCCTTCTCAAAAACTTTCAGTTGCTTCCAATATTTATTGGAAAAAAGCAAACTTTTCAGTTCAGCATTTAAAGCTTCCCACACTCTTGTTCCAAACCATAGGTTTCCCTCCTCCACTATGATTCTTTGTGCCCTATATGTTACAACTGAATTGCTAGCTATTCTCCAAACTTGACTTGTTTCCTACTACTTTGGTATCTTTGCATAATGTCTCGCATAGTGAAAGAGTGCTGCACTTGAAGGCATGAAGACATGACTTCAAATTTTTCTCAAAAACTTATTAACTGTGGAATCCTGAGCAGTTCAGCTTAGCTTTTCGAGCTCCAGCTCTCCTATATGTAAAAAACAAAAACAGCATCTATTTCACAGCCTGATTTTAGGGATCAAAGGAGAAAATATATGGAGATCACTTTGCTAACTTGAAGGTTTTATATTATTATTAATTATTGCTATTGCTATTATTATTATTATCAGACCACTCTCTATACTTTGAATTTATTCCCTTGTTATTGTTGCCTGTTATAATCTTCCTTGTTATATTCCCAGTGTAAATATTATTTCTTCTATGAATTTTTCTCTAAGCACCCAGTTGAAAATAATCTTTCCTTACTCACATATTCTTATAATACTTTTTTTCTGGGCTGTTCTTTTGCTTTTATGACATTCTATATCATATCTATATACATATTTATACCCAAATCTAAATACATACACACACATATACACATATATATCTTAGAAATATATTTTTTCTTTGTTTTAAGAGCTGCCGTAGTCAAAGTCTTTGTCAACCAGTGTCCAACTTCTTTGGGACAAGCCTCTCAGAACTAACCTAGAGAAGTATTCAGGGAGTAGTAACAGTCTGTCAGAAGTCCATACTTGAAGCCTGTCCATGTTGATGGAGTCTTCTAGAATTTGTATATAGCAACTGAGAAACCAGAGTCACTTCCATGCTACCACAAGAAGCAGGGGAGAAATTTTGTATAATAGTACTATTAAATTTTTAAGTTATTTGAGGGCAGGGCTATATATTTGTCTTTATATCTATAGTACCTGGACATTGTGTCTTATTTATAATAACCCTTGATGAGAATGGCATGAACTTCATGCAAAGAACCCTTCAAAATCATTGGCTCATTTTAACCTTTGCTCCTATATCACCATATATTTCCTGAAGGGACATTCTTAATAGGTTTCTATTCTTTTTTCAGAGGATGGGTTGTGGTGGCAATGCATAGACTGGAGAGGGAAGGAGACAGAGAGATAGACACACTGACTCACTGGAGTGCCTTTGAGTCATTAACCCCCCTTCCCTTCTAGCAGCCCAACCTTGCATATTTTAATAATGAGGAAGAAAAATTGTTTTATGGTAGTTTAATAAAAGCACAAGACAAATGTTGCCCCTGTGCAAAGGAACTGAATTACACACTTCATGAACCAAATTAGTACCACAACACTTGGCTTTGTTCAAAAGGTGATACACATTTATGGGCCCATTTTTCAGCAAGATAAATATGACACACGCCAAGACTTCCCTGAAGTAAATATTGTAAATAATAAAAGACTCTGCCAAGGAAAGCTGAGAAATGACTTAATCGTCACCCATTTATATTGCAATTCCAAAATGCCACTGACCGAGCTGTATAACAAACTGCCCTTTTAATCAACTTGACTCAATATTAAGAGGAGTCCTTTAATTTTCTAATAATAGTCAATATTCCTCAATTCTATTTCACACACACACACACACACACACACACACACACACACACACACGCGCGCGTGCGCATGCACAGGGACTGGGGCATTTTGTAGCATAAACCAATCTAATTAATTAACAAAATATATTTTTAGGGTAATGGCTTACTAAGGTGTCACCTAACAGTAGTGCTTAGGTGGCTGGAGGGCAAATTTTTGCATTAAATTGGAGTTTTCAGCCTGAACCTTATTTGGACTCATCCCTTAAGTTAAGTTCTGACTAAACTGTAAGTTGTGGGTTCTTTAAAAGAAAGGACTTTCTGTCTCTTCTAACACTCAGCATAGGATCTCTATCACATAGAGAACGTGTGATATAGGGAAAAGAATGCTGGATTTGTAACCTGGTGCTAACCTACTTGTGTTATTATAGGTAAGTCCCTTAATTTTTCTGAGCTTATTTTCCTTTTCTGTAAACGGGAATGCAACATTTGTATTTCATAAGATCATCATGACGAGTATGCTGTGTAAATTGTAAGGTGCTTTCTAATCAGGAGCAATTATTATTTGTTGAATAAATGAATTGGCTTCAGCAAAAGTTTGATTCTAGCCAGATGGGGAGACTTAGTTCTTAGTCCTACTCAACTGTTACCCATTTTCCTTATGGAGAATAGACATAATTTCCTTGTAAATTGGTAAAAACAATATCCAGAGCATTCTGAAATACGGTTAATTTAGAAGTTCAAAAGATCAGCCAACATCTACTTAAAGGATTCTCGACTTGAAAGGCCATAAAACTGGCTCTAATAATAATAATAAAATGTGACATTTATATAGTGCTTTAAGGTTTGCAGCGTCCAGTACAGATATTCTTATCTCTCTCCCTCCCCACCATAATAATCTTTTGAGGTTGCTGCTTCAGGTATTATTATTCTCATTTTGCAAATGAGGAAACAGACTGAAGTTAAGTGACTTGCCAGGGCCCTAATATATAGTAAATATCTGATTTTGGATTTGAACTTGGGATTTCCTGTAGCTACTACAATAGATCATCTCTTAAAGAGACTTCTCGTCAAAAGTTCCCTGGATTTAGAATCACAAAATTCAGTATTTACTTGCTCCATGTTATTTACCTGAATTTTGGCAGCCTCATTTGTAAAATAAACAAGTTGGATTAGATAATTTCCTCTGCCTTTAAATTCTGTGTGCTTATGATGTGGGGGGAAAGATCTGAACTTTAGAGTTGTGGTCAGAAAAAAAGATTTGTGCATTTTAATCTTGAAAGAAGCTAGCAGCAGCTGATGGAACAGAAATTAAAATATTGGGCTTAGAGTCAGGAAGGCCTGAAGTCCTTCCATGCAATGTGACAATGGGTAAGTTGCTTTATTTTTGTCTGCCTCAGTTTCCTCATCTGTAAAATGGAAATAAGAGAATCAATTTCTGAAGGTTTGTAGAAAATACTTAGTACAGTGTTTGGTGCATAGTAGATACTACATAAATGCTTGTTCCTTTCTCTTTCCCCATATGTGTTATATACTGGAAAAAGTACTTGGCTTTAATTCTGCCTCTGACTAGTTGTTTGGCCTTGAATTAATTTATTTACTCTTCTGTTCCTCAGTTTCCCATCTGCACAATGAAAAGAAGACATTCCTTATTTACCTCAAGGACTCTGAGAAAACCAATGAAATATTATTTATGAACACAATTTGGAAAAAAAGTATTATGCTCTACCAAAAAAAATCTGTGTTATTACTGTGCATATTTATATAAAGTATTTCGCCAAGTGAGAGTAATAAAGCCACTGGACAAGCTTGGCTCACAAAAGATTTAAAAAGGAAAAAAAAAATCCTGCCCTGACATTTTGACTCAGCAGAATGTCTATTTGTAGAAGTGGTTTAAAACCCAGCTCACTTTGAAAATTAATCAGCCACCACTAATGACTGCTAAGTTATCAGGTTGTATTACCAAAGGGAGGCAGTTCCATCCCTTCCTTCCCAGTGCCCCCCATTACTGTTGTTCTAGTCTGTGTGCGGGAGGAGCTCTGCCACTGATGGTGATCTGCTGGCTTTGTAACAATAAGGAAAGAGCTTTAGGGGAACCCCTGCTGTCAGTGCCTTTAACACCACCTAATCAAGGGACTCCAGGAAGGAGCAGCCAAAGCCAGAAGCTCTTTCTAGGTCTGATCTGGAGCAGCTAATTGACACTTGCTACTGAGGGAGAAAAATCCTGACCTGATACAAGGCATGCATGCGTCTGTTTAAAAAGAAAGAAAGAAAAAGATAAGAAAATTAAAAAAAAACACAACAAAAAATAGAGTAGAAACAATCAGCCACCCAGGAATGACATAGAGAGTCATTTATACATATAGGCAGTGAGTAATTTTATTTCTAAATGAATGAGCTGACCAGGAGGAGGAGGGGTTTGTAAATTATAATCACAATCAAATATGACAGAAAACCAGGCTCACTAACTAAAGGAGCCTCTCTTCATTGACAGCAAAATATCTCACGCCTTTTTTCCTCCTTATTGGAGATAGCAAAAGCTTCATTTACAGGTTATAGCAATAATGGTAATTCTAATTTGTCCTTATAACATGCTCCTACTTTATCTGAAGATCTCAGCTAGCTTAATATACAGCAATCAAATAATCCTTTGCAATATTCATTTAATTTCTGTAAGGTCTGTGCTCCAAAGCACATCCTCTTGTACATTAGTCTTTCTATCAAACATATAGTAGCTTCCTGTTTTTCCAAACCAAAGGCCAATCTAATATAATGAAGATATACTAGGAGTCAGGAGATCTGGGTTCTAGTTTTAATCTGTCACTAGATATGTGACCTCAAGCAAAAATTATGTGTGTGTATGTGTGTCTGCCTGTCTATCTATGTCAGTGTTTTTGTTTTGGTTGGGACCTGTAACTTATTTAATACAAGTAACTCCCAGCATGTTAACTCCCTTACCCAACACAGATCAAGGCATGTCCTACAGTTTCATCTTAAGAAAATTACTTTAAAGGAAGGCAAATATAACAGAAGTTTGAAAACTGACAGCAAGGAAAAAAAATCAGTTATGCTAGAAGGTTTGGCTCCTAAGTTCCACCTAGAGGCTCAGGCAAAGTAAATGGTTTTGCTCTCCACTACCTGCCCAAATCCCTGCTTCCACCCAGTTTCAAGATTGATCCTTTGTAGCTTATTTTCCATTTGAAGGCTGCATTTGAGAGTTGTGTGTTGTATTAATAGAAGTCTTTTAGAGTTTACAACGGGCTTTCCTTGTCTCCCCAATTGGAATATAAGCTTCTTATTATTGCTTATTGTTTCAATCATGTCTGATTCTTTGTGATCCCATTGAAGGCTTTCTTGGTGAAGATATTGGAATGGTTTGCCATTTCCTTCTCCAGCTTATTTTATAGATGAGAAATTGAAGCAGACAGTGCTAAGTGACTTGTGCAGGGTCATATACCTAGTAAGTATCTGAGACTGAATTTAAACTCGAGTTCTTCTAACTCCTGGGACACACCACCTAGCTGCCCTATGAGCTTCTACTCGTTTCATTCTTCATACTTATATTTCTGATGACTGGCTAAGAGTGGCATTAATAAATACTTCTGTCTAAATAATTGGGAGCAAATAATTCACATATCACCATTTCCATTTTACAGATAGGAAAATTAAGGTTTAAAGACGTTAAATGACTTCCCAGAATTGTAATTGCTAGGAAGCAGCAGAGTGGGGATTAGAATGCAGATCTTCCTGTTCTGATCTGCCTCCTTTCTCATCTATGGAAGCATTGTATGATGATGCTCTTTTTAACCCTATTTCATCTGGATCAAAATGCTGCAGAGGGAGAGAAAGGCACACAGTGTGTCTTGTCCCTGGCTTCACAAACCCTTAGCCGTGGCCTGGGGCCCACACTCTCCTTGAGGAGAAGTTGCCACACATATGTGTTTCGGATTTTGGCATGTCCATGTGAAATATGGCCCGGGAAAAAGATGCCAGGATCCTCTTCTCAGATAAGAACACGCTAATCCCCCAGAGTCCTGGATGACTTGGAGTGAAAAATGGTATCCAGAAGAACAAGGCACCTCATAAACAGTGGAAGCATGTGACACATCTGGAGGGAACCCCAGATACAATGGCCCGAGAATTCTGCCAAAGGGCCAGATGCTGTTGCTGGAAGAAGCTCTTCCCCCAGCTTGGCATCTGGTTCTGATGATGCCATCCAAAAAGAAGATGGACCACAAAGTGGGAGAGTAATGAGCAATCCATCTTCTCCCACCCCACAGTTTTTATTGTGTGACATGAAGGTGGGTTTTTTTTTTTTTTTTTTTTGGATGTTTTCGCAGGAAGCCCCACCTTTCTCATGAAAAAGACTGTCACAATACCCCGAGGAATCAAACCACTAGTCTGTGACAGAGCAGTACCCTTCCCCCCAAACAACTTCCATCAATAGCAGCTTCCCCACCAAGAGGGATAGGGAGGGAATAAAAAAGCTTAAGCTTACTTGAAAGTGGGAACTATTGTCTTCTGTCAAACTGGAAATCCATGAGAATATCTTTGAACAAACTGCATTTGTGGTTATATTAGTGGACTCCATGTAATGCAAGAGTTTGTCCCTTTTAACAGCTTTGGTTTCTGATCTGAACCAAAGCAGATCATTGTGATTCAAGAGGACACCCTGTCTCTTGCCTGTTGCCAAAGCAATTGAGATATGCTGTGTAGCACACTTATGAAAGAAAAATGATAGAAACTGGAATGCAGAAACAATTATACTTTAGACATCACAATTTCTTCTCTTTAGGAATCCCATTTCTACCTGAAAACCTTCCTCCCAAGTATATAATCTTATGCAGTCAACATGTCAAATATATTTCTCTGTCATAATACCACATGCGTCATGTTAAATAAATAGGCTTTTAGAATGCTATTCTAGTTTTGATTTTATAATCTTTAAAAATAAAAAGGTGATTATCATATGCAAAAATAGCCACTTTCTAAAATATATACATGTCTGAATTTTGTGTACTTATGTATAATGTATATTTGCCATATATATGTATATATTTGACTATAGATCTTTTAGATTTAGGTAAAAATAATATTATTTTCCTAGGTTTGAAATTGCAAATTTGGAACTTATAACACTTCTTTCAGATGGTTAATTGGACAGTTCAAGAATTGTTGTAGTTTAATTGTTTTTCAATTGTGTCCAACTCTTCTTGACCCCTTTTGGGTTTTTCCTGAAAAGATACTGACCTGGTTTGCCATTTCCTTCTCCAGCTCATTTTATACATGAGGAAATTGGGATGAATAGGGTTAAGTGACTTGCCCATAGTCAAGTAAGTGAGGACAGATTTGAACTCACAATTTTCTGACTCTAGTCCCTGAGATCTATCTACTGTGCCATTTGCGGGGAATTGCTTTTTTGTGTTTTTTACTCCTTGGGTAGTAGTAGGAAAAAGTAGAAGTACTGGCTGCTAAGACTGAGGGGACTTGGGTTTTATTTCTAGATCATTTAACTTTGGGTGCATGAATAAGTCAGCTTACTTCCCTGTGTTTCAGTTTCTTATAAAAATGAAAAGACTAGACCAAATGACTTCTAAAATACATTTCAGATCCAATCTAATTTTCATTATCATCTAATGATCTTTATTATCAGATGACTGGTTAATAATTCTTATAGTATTGTCATTGCCATACTATTTGATACTTCATTATTCTAATATTATCATATATTGTTGTTATATAATAATATGACAAAACGTTATTTCAAGTTTGTTATCCTGTTTTCCTGACTAGATTGCAAACTTCTTTAAGATAATAACTCAGGCTTTCCTTTTTTGTCCTATATCATCCAAGACAATAGTAGAAGTATAATAGACAATCAGTATGTCCATATTAGTTTTGTTTTTGTTTTTGTTTTGTTTTAGTTTCATTTCATTTTCATTGACTAAACCTATGATTGCATCAGTATGGGCAGCTCCCAATAGAAAAACTCCCTCTACCAATGCAGAACTCTATGTTCTCTGAAATTTAAGTGTTCTTTTTCCAGAGCACTGAAAGCATGTGACTTGTTCAAAGTCTAAAAGACAGAATTGTCAGAAACTATCTTAATTACAAGGCCAAATCTCTATTCTCCAAGCCATGATGCCTTAATTATTTACTGGTTGAAAAAAACAAAGAGATTCATTGGAGGTTAATAAAATTTAGTGTAGGGGTCAGGAGGTGTGAATTCTGGTTCCAACTACATCTCTGATTTCCTTTATAACTTTGAATAAGTTTCTTAGTTTTTGATGTTTGAGGTTGGAAAATGGGAAGAGGATAACTTTCTCCTTCCATATTATTGAATGATAACATTTATTAAATACCGTTTTGCAGAAATGTAAATACAAGAAAACAATACAGTCTGTACCCTTAAGGCGCTTAATTCAAATGAGTAAAGCAAGGATGTTTGAAGTCAGGGGAGTATCTATGTAGTGACATGGTTTGGAAATAGCTCGGAAGTAATGTGGAGGCCTTCTTGGCAAAATAAGGTCAGAGTGGTTTTAAGTGCAGAATCCAAGATTCTAGTGGGAGGAGGATGGAGAAAGTGAAGATGAAGATCAGAATATAGGCCGCATAGTTCAGAAATGGTTGACAAGTGAAAACAGAATTTCTTTGAGTTTCTTTTTTTTTCTGAAAGGAATCACATAAATTCATGGCAGTGATGTTTTTGTTGCTTAATATGTCATTTTGGCACTGGGGGTACTTTCTGGTGTCAGTCACCCCTACAATAATGGTTGTGAAAAAGATGGCAAGATAATTGAAAGAGTAATTTTTACCTTTAGGAATTTCCCCCTCTATGTATTTCTATAAAAATGACATAGGGGCCAATCTTGTAAACATCTACCTCTACTGTCAATCAGACAGAATATCTTTTCTAATATTTTCCAAGTTCCTAACCCTGGACCAGAAGCTATGGAAAGCACAATATTAGTGACAGACTATTGTGTCTGCTGTCAAGGCACTTAGTTTAGTGGGAGATAAGACTCACCAACATGAAACAATGTTGAACAATTTAAGAGAGCCATCTATTGGAGTGGTAAATTGTGTGGTACAAGCTGGACTGAAGTGCCATCAGAATTCTGGGGAGACAACTCCTTCAAAGCTAGGGAGTTCTTGATTCTCTAGTTGTTATTGAATGTGTTTTTTTTTTATTGAATGTTTTAATCCTCTGTCCTCTATTAGCTTTCCCAATCCATGTTATAATGTTGATACTCTTTTTTTTTTTTTATCTTTCCTCCCTTTATTTTATTTCCCTTTTCAATGTATGTATTAAAAGAAGCTTTAGATAACTTGTTAGGTATTTCTCTGGTCTTCCTTTTTTCCCTTTCTTTTAGGATCTGAACTCTAAAAGGACTTTGTATTTGTTTTGTTTTGTTTTTTAAACTTCACTATTTCTTTTCAATCCTTTCCCTCTCTTCTAAAACAGCAGTAAGATAGTATCTTGGGAAAGAGAAAAGCTCCTGTGTTTTTAACAATCCTGGAAGCATAAGGTGGCTGTTGTCAAGGATTTTATTTTTGGAACTTGGGAGTTGCATTTTGACAGCTTTATATGGAACTCAACCTTCTAATAAGCTTATGTGGTGGGTTTAATTATAATCAAAAAATGATTTTTTAAGAATTCTCACCTCTCCCCCCACTCGACCAATTTTTTTTCTTTTCTTGAAATGCAGCCATTTCTGGTGTAAAAATCTAGTTTTATATAACAAGTATTTGTAGAGGAGCAATTCATGTAATGGAAATTTCTTTGCCTAAGCCACTCCCCCTCCTGTCTCTTCATTGCATCCAGTGTTCTAATTCCCTTGTAGAATCTGATTCCAAACTCAGTACAGTGGAAAGAGAAATGGATTTGGAGTAGGAATTTTGAACCTTGGTGCTATTACTTGCTTTATCTGTGACCTTAGTCATCATTTCTCTGTGTTTCATCTTTTAATTTTTAAGATAAGGGATAGTCTAAATGATCAATAAGGTCACTTTCAAATCTAAAAATCAAGATTTTACATTTTTTAGGAAACCTTTTCTGACTTTACAATCTACTTTATATCCTTCTCTGCTTCCTGGTCTACATTGCATTTTGAGTTACAGGGTTTTATGTATATTAGCTGTTGATGCTAGAAATTCCTTTATAAATAATGTAGTGTATACCCTTCACCAACTAGGTGGCATGGTGGATACAGTGCTGAGCTTGGAGTCATAAAGATTCATTTTCATGAGTTCAAATTTGACCTTAAAAATTTACTAGTGCAACTTTGGGCAAATCACTTAACCTTTTCTGCCTCAGTTTCCACATCTGTAAAATAAGCTGGAAAGGGAAATGACAAACTACTCCAATATCTCTGCAAAGAAAACCCCAAATGAGGTCACCAAGAGTCAAACACAAATGAAATGACTCAACAATACAGCCATCACCCCTCATTTTAGATTTTCTTAGGCAAGTTAATGAATGTTTCTGATCCTCAGTTTTGTCATCTGTGAAATGATAGGTTAGGGTCCTTTCAATTCCATAGTGTAGGCTTCTGACTCCAGATACAGTGATTTTTGTATGTTTTCCCCAAATCTAATTACTGGATTGATGACTCTACACTCTGAACATTGTTTTCTTTTGTACATGTTCCTACACAGAAGCTTCAGCAAGACACAAGTTCAAATTCCCTTAGTAGTCATGTCATACTAGGAAAGTCATTTAATCTTTGTATATCTTGGTAATTTCTAAAACCATAGAGGGGGTGCTTTCTGTAATGTTCAGATACATATTTTAAATCTTCTCTATATTTTTTAAAACTTGTTTTATCAGTTTAGAATGTTTTTGGTGTGGATTTTACTGTCAAAGAAGATCAACATTTCTTCTCTGCATAAGGTTAGTTGTCTGGGAAGTATTTGGAATTAAAGTGATTTGTCTGTGGTGATAAAGTCAGTATGTGTCAGAGATGAGACTTGAACTATGTCTTTCTGACTCAGAGACCAGCTTTCTCTCTCTAGTATGTAACATTGCTTCTCATGTGATCTATAATTTCAACTACATAGAAAGCCCATCATTGACTGAGATTTCAGCTTTAATTTTCTCTATTCTTCCATAGTGCCCTGGGGGATGATGTTTTGAATATGTGAGGCAGTTAGTAAATGATCTTGACTAAGTATCGCAACTCAGAAATACAAAATAAATTTATCCTAGTTGGCATTTGGCTTTGGAAATTGTTGTTTAAAGCAATTTTTTTAAGAGGAAAAAATTAAGTCTCCTTGTCAGTGAGTTATGTGAAATGATCTCTTAGGAACTTTTTATCTTTAAAGTTATATGATTCCAGTGATTTCTTAATAGGGTAATTCCTACTTTTCTGCCTTTTTAACCCAGAATGCCTCATCTCCTCCTCTCAGCCTTTATAATCCTAACCATCTCTCAAGGCTCAACTAGTTCAAGGACTAACTCAAATTATTCTTCTCAATTCATTTAAAAGCTTCCTTGTTTAGATTTTAAAACCCTTTATGACTTTGCTTTAATTTACCTTTTCAGCTTCATTGTCTACTTTGCATCCTTCTCTCTACCTTTCCCATCTCTGTGTTTTTTCACTGGCTATCCCCCTTCTTTGGAAATCACTTCCTCCTTACTTCCTTCTCTTAGAATCCTTTCATGCCTTCATGATGACTTCTACATATATACAGAAGTCCTACCCTCAACGTTGACTTCTTATCTTCCCAATTGTTATTGACGTCCCTCCTACCTTATATTTAGCAACTTTATCCATATTTTCTTTATATTTATTCTGCAAATATTTATATATAGATCCTTGTTATTTCTCCTCAGGATAATACGCTTTTTATGAGTATGACTTGTTTGTATTCCCAGTGCTTAATATAGAATCTGGAATTCAGGAAGTGCTTATTATCTGCTTGTTGATTGATTTATACCTTATCCATAGAACCTTCCCAACTACTCTGATAAACCTCTCACATGAATATTAATTTTCTGAAACACTTACAGGTTGTGCTATATGATTCAGCATATGGACATATGTGGCCTTGAATTATTCTTTTTCACATAATCATATGAAACCTGGTATTTTTCATTGCTTGAGGGACCCATTATTTTGTGTTCTTTTAAACACTTAA
Source organism: Sminthopsis crassicaudata (assembly GCF_048593235.1). NCBI lineage: Eukaryota > Metazoa > Chordata > Mammalia > Dasyuromorphia > Dasyuridae > Sminthopsis > Sminthopsis crassicaudata. The sequence goes on along the minus strand of NC_133618.1, from coordinate 408,517,233 downwards.
CTCTTACTGGATATTTATTTACAAATTTATTTTTGACATGTTAAGATATCTAGTCTCTCAGATGAGTCATGAAGTTCTCTAAGAGGGAAGCTATATTCCTATACGCTAGGATACAGAAGAACCCTGTCTCAGGATTGATTTCTGCCTCCTTATTGTTTATGGAGGAGAATTCCCTTCTATTCACTGACCCAGCATGACCCTGCCCAGCTTCAAGAGAAATGAGGGAAGGGGAGCAAAAGCTGATGGGAGCAGAGAACATATTTTATGAATTAAATGAGTTTTACTGTTCTACTCCCCTCCCCCTTTCCCCAATATTTTCTCTGTGTTTGTGAATATGAAGAGCTTTCCAGAGTTGAGGGAAAAAAAATTTAAATGATCTTTCTCTCCAATTCAACAACTACAAATGAGCAGAAATCATATTATATCAACAAGAGACATTTTCTCCCAGTGTTGCTATATTTTTGCATCAAAATTGCTTAGAAAAATTTTAAGACTGTTTCATTATATAATAAAAGTCCCTGGAAGCCCTGACTGTGCAGAATATATTCCTGTGCCACATTTCTAGAAACTTGGAAGTGATCATCTCAATAAAATGCTAATATTTTTTATTATAGCCACTTTTGGTCATTTGTAACACTTGTAATATTTTGGCCAGATCTACTTAAAGTACATTTTTAATGAACCCTTTTTTAAAAAAAATAACATACACCTCTGATCATTTTAAATGCTTTAGCAGAGCACTCTGAAGGACACCAAATCTCTGTAACATTTCTCAGATAATATTGTCATATACTTGGAGCACAAGACCCATTTTGAAACAGTAATTTGGTCCCTGAAGAGCTCTTTAGCCTCTGCCTTGCCTGCCCACCTTGGCCAAACTGTCGAGGAGAGCAGCCCAAGATAGATGGGTTGGATTTGTGTAGAGTAATTTAAAGCATCCTGCCTTTTCTTGTCTTTCTTGTGGGGAAATATATTTGGAAATTTATTTTTATCTTAGGCATCACTGGCATGCTCGACTTCATGATTTTGTTTTCTCCTTTCTCTTAGTAGAACCTTTATTAGAATGCTGGTGAACTTTGACCTAGCAAAGGATTAAGTGAACAGATTCTTCAAGTAATAAATCTAAAGGCATATTAAAAGTAAGGAAAAAGGAATTTCCCCCGTGTTTTGGGGGATTTATAAGTGCCAGAGGCTAAACAACTTACAAGAGAAGTAAGATTGTTCCTTTTTCCAACCTGGGACATGTTTGAATATTGTGACATGGTATGGAATTAAGCTGGCTTACTAAGTAGAAAACATGTAGTGTAATTGAAAATGCATAACACAGATAGGAGTACTCCACACAGCCATGTCCTTTGATAAAGATTACACAGATTTATGGGGAATGTTTTAACTCCTAATCCCAGACACACAAAATCACAGTGACTTTCTCGTCTTTTATAGCCCATGAAACAAAAAGCAAAGCTTAATAATAAATATTATTAAAACTGAGTAGAAAGGTAGAATTAGTGGCCAAGCAGTCTATTTGTTTTTCTTAAAACATTGCATTAATGAAAATGTTTTTTTTTATTACATTTTGACATATGGACATTCAAAAAAGTTTAGGTATCTACTATTTCAGAAATGATGAGTGGAGCTAAATCATAAGATGTGTAGTGAAAATGAATGGCATGTAGAGGAGAAAGATAAGTATTGTGGAACATAAACTATTTTAGAAAAGATCAGAAAAGAACACCGTATTATGCTGGTGGAGCGTAACCAAAGGAATAACCTAATATGTAAAGCCAGGTTTGGAAATAGTGGAGATAAAGGGGACCTTGGAATAGATGCTGACAGAGCAGAATCAATACAGCTTGAAATTAAATGAAACAAAGAAGGAAAATGAGAGCAAAAATATTTTATAGGCCATATGATTAGGAATGACCATCTATCACAGGGAAGGTAAAAGTAAGAAATTCCAGTAGATTATAGACTGGTGTTGGAAAAAAAAAAGAAAGAAAAAATAAGATCCATCATGATCATGATTCTAAGTATTCTGTTTTTGATTTATTTTTCTTCCTTTTATTATATGGAAACAGCAATATCATTCATATAGATTTACATCCTTTCATAATAATAAGTAATAATATTAGTAATGAGTAATTATAGTAGTGAGTAGTTATGTGGTTCTTTAATGCTTTCAAAATGTTTTATATAGCTAGACATTTGATTTTTTGACACATATGATATTAAAGTGCTGACTTAATTTTTGTATGTATTTTGGTATATCATATTCCAAGATTTCCTCTTTTTTAAAGTAGTTGCATCATTGTCTTGTATGATCTTGACTGTGAGTTGTTAGTATTTGAGGTATTTCTTTCTGGTTACTTGAATTTTTTTTTTCTAATTTGTCAGTCTTTTGATTTTATACTGTCTCATAGAATTATTGAATTTTTTCTGTTTCATTTTACTTTTCATGGAGCCCCAATGTGAATAAGATTTCCTACCTTCTCTTCTAAGCTGTTTTTTTTCTTTTTTCATTTCAATTTCCCCCCTCTTTGTAGCTCTAATTTTATCTTTATTATCTCTTATTCCATTTCTCCTATGCACTCTTGGACTTTTTATAGCCAAGTCATTTTTCTCTATGTCTCTATTTGTTCTTGGGAAGTTACTTTCTAGTTTTGAGTTTATCTCTTAACTCATTGTATTTTCTCTATTGTATTCAAGGTTTTCTTTTCTTTCTTTCTTTCTTTCTTTTTTTTTTTTTAACATGTCTCCAGCCTTAGTGTCTTACTTTTTATTATTTTTGTTCCAGGACAGGACCTATCTCCATCCACCTGACATTTTTGACTAGGGTGGTGAGCCATGTTTGCTTCTATTCTCTGAACAATTTGTGTAGTGTTGCCATTGACACTATCCTATTATAGATCCAAATAGGGTGACTGAAACTAGGCAATGCTCTCTACTTTAACCCTAGATTTCTATTTCTGTCTCAAAGGGGCCCAACGTGAGTCCTGCCTTTGGCCTTTATCTCTGTCTCTTGAAAAAATCCCCAACCAAGAGTTGGTCATATTTTCTGCTATGCTCCTTAAATACTCCGTTCAGATGTGGGTGATCACTTTGGTCTCAGGTCTCCTGAAAAGTCCTAGAGCAAGCTGGGATAGCCTAGTTTCTCATAGACTTATTAGCTTCAGGCCCTGTGGAATGGCCATGGCCCTGTCTCTTTGTTCATTGTGACCTTTCAGGAGCTGACTCTGTTCCCTGCTATTGTTCCAATAGGCTTGGGCTAAGGCTCGGCTGGCTCTGTTTAACTGAATTCCTGTTGACATCTGTCTCCCCTGATAGTTTCTCCCTCTAAGTTCTGGCAACCAATCATTCGCAGGCTCTTGGGCATCTTCTTATACTGTTCCAAACTGATTGCAGTAGTTTACATCTCTTTGGGATCCTTGGTCACTGTTACATCTGGTGCTCTTTTAGAATTTTGCTGGCGTGTTTGTAGGACAATTGAGCTCCTCTAAGATCTTTTGCATTTCCTTTCTAAACCAGAAGTAGCTGGCTAATAATACAAGAGAAAATGAGAAATTCACAAACTATACATGTTTTCACTTTTCTTATTTTTTTGGAAGTAATTTTAAAAATAATATTTTATTTTTCCCCAGTTACGTATAAAGTCAATTTTTAACACTCCACTCATTAAAAAATAATAGTTCCAGGTTTTCTTCTTCCCTCCCTTGCTTCTCCTCTCCTTAAGACACTAAGCAATTAGGGATAGATTATGTATGTTCGATCATGCAAAATATGTTATCACATTATTCACTTTTATTCTTAAAATGATTTTTGTTGGACTGAAGCTTCTGCCTTTGAGTAAGTACCTATGAAGTGCATAACACATGAAAATGTGTTGGAATTCCATATTTCATGCATTTTACACTTTGGCAACTGGATTTGGTCAAATATTTTCTCACTTATTAACAGTAAGCCAAATATTAGATTTTACTCACTTCTTTACCAATAACTTTCTGGATTTTTGTAAGGTTTTTTGTTTTTTAGGAGTTCCAGAAATCAACTTAGGATAATAGGTTCATACAGCTAGAGATGGTAGAGACCACTGCTGTCATCTACTCCATCCTTAGATGAAAAATCTGACACTTGGTGTGGCCAAATGGTTACCTTAGTTGTTTAGAGCCAGGATTTTTGAAGCCCCATCCTCCGAGTCCAAAATGTACTCAATATATCACGAAGGGTAGTATTCACCAGAGCATTTGCTAAGAATGAATGGCAGTATGGCATAATGGAAAAAAAAAGCATTAAAGAGAACCTGAATTCAAGTCCTGTCTTGAGCTATGGGACCTAGGCAGTTACTTTAACTTCTCTGAGCAACAAATCAGAGATGAATAGTATAGACACTCACTAGCTTTGGCAATCCCTTCTCTTGGATTTAGTTTTCTCATCTGTAAAATGAGGACACTATACATGATAACCTTCCAGGTCCCTTCCAACCATAAATTTATTATTCTGAAATCTGTAAAATAAAGGGAGTCGATCTAGATAATTTCTGAAGTACTAGCTAGTTCTAAAATTACATATGTATGTATATATGCATATATATATATATATGAATAATCATCCTAAGGTTGATCATTTCTTAAGGATATTAATTTCCAAGAAACGTGTTTTCTTCATTGGGAGATTTGACTCATTAAGCATAATAGATGAAGGCAGTGAGTGATTCTCACACTTTATCTATGGGAAGGATCATTTTGGCTTAGTGACTAGATGGCTGAACCAAGACTCAGAAAGACCTGGTTTAGATCTACTTGTGAGACTTACCAGCTGTGAGAATCAGCAATTCATTTAAAGTCTTGGAGCCTTGTTTTCCTCACAGAAGAGTATTGAATTAGTGGGCCTTTAAATTCTAAATCTATCTACCTGTCTGCCTCTCTATCCTTTTATCTACACACATTTGTGTATACATATACACACGTACACACATATATATATATATATATATATATATATATATATATATATATATATATATATATATATATATATATATATATATATATATATATGTGTGTGTGTGTGTGTGTATATATATATATATATGTATACATTGGTATGTATGTATATATTTATACATACCTGTATGTGTGTGTGGTGTGTGTGTGTGTGTGTGTGTGTGTGTGTGTGTGTAAGCTTTGAGAGAGTGAAAAGTCCATTTCAGACATACTCTTTTTCTCCCCAAAGTGAAAGGTCTAGGAATTTAATTCACATTATTACATTTAATTCAACACTCTACCTACCTCACAGAGGTGATATGAGGAAAATACACACATACACCAACACACACAGACACACACACACACACACACACACACACACACACACACACACACCAATTGTTATTGAAATGATAGAAGATTGAAAAGACTTGCAAGTCTAGAGCCAGGACATTAGTCCCAGGAAGGACTGGGATTTTGGCAAGGTTTCCAACCCAAGGGAAATTACTAATACTCCACAGAAAACTAGAGAGATGAATCAAGCCAAGTAGCATGAGATAAGAGATTAGTCAGTGCATACAAAGTGAAGTGAAGTCTTAGTGAGGAAATAAGATAAGATCTCTGCTTCAGGAACCAGGCAGACATACCATTAATGTGATCCAGTGAGTCAAAATGCTTAGTTCAAAATGAGAATTTATTTATTATTCAAACTATTATTGCTGAATTATTGAAGATCAAGAATTCACTAGGTATAGCAATCTTTCCACTTCTCTCTATACTTTCTTTCTGAGCATTGCCACATAAAGCTATATGATATTTACATTGAATCTCAGAACTGGAAGAGGCTTAAAGAGACTTTAAAGCAGGTGTGTCTTAGAACTAGCTTGTACCAGTTTGTGAAATTTTTAGGGTGAACATTTACATCTCAACAACTGGAAAGTAGAACAAATCAAAGGCTTATTTGTTATTTTATTGGTTGTTCAGACTTAAGAAAATAATGGAGAAAATGATAATAATGCAAATTCAATATAAATGTGTGACATGAGTTTTTGGAACACCAGTGGTTAAACATTTGCCAGCATACTTCTGCTTGTATTGATAACTAAAGAGAATCTCTATTTGCAGCATCCCTGCGAACTGGTCATCATACTTTCTGATGAGAAATCCTACTTCCAAATTAGCCTTTTCCACTTTTGTACTGCTTACATGACCAAAAATTTCTTCCTCATATTATAATGACTGAAATTGAAAAGGATGATTATTCTTGAAATATTGAAGGAATTATGAGCCCAGGTCCTAAGATGATGTCTTATACTATTAAGATGTCAAATCTGAATCTCTGCTTCATTATCTGATGAGTGAGTTGTACTAATGAGGTCCATTCTAGCTCACAGCTATGATATTATGCATATATTTGTTTTGAGTTATTGAAAAACCCATTTTAGACACACCCATAATATTTTTCATCTGAAGTAGATAAGTATTTTCCACCTCAAAAATAAACTGTTGTTTCATGAAAAAAGAAAAATGAGCTGATTGATGATAGATTGGAGACATTATAGAGCAGATTTCAGGTCACTTATGACTTAGACTAAGTTATTCCAGAGCTTTCTTTCAACTCTAAAGTTTTGTGATTTTGTTATGTATGTTCATAAGGATGACCATAATAGGGATAATTTACCAAAAGGACTTCTCAAACAAAAGATCATTATTTCAGCAAATTCATGCTATTTCCTTCAATATAGACTCCTAAAAAGCTCTTCACTTACTCTGATAATGCATTTAGTTACTGAGAGTATCTCCTGAAGTCTTATTCACATGAGAATATAGTACATTCATTGACTATCTGCCAAAGATGCCAAATCTTTGTTCATTGATGGAGGATTTGTATTTTTGAAACAACAAAAATTATTTAGAAGCAAAGATAAGTGATTAAGGTTTGGGTGATCATACAGAAGTTAGACTAACTCTGAAAGTGATGCCCAAAGAGAAGCTCCAGAAATGGTTTTAGGCAATAGTAGTCTCATTATGATAAGCATATGTCTTTCCAAAGTGCCTCCTTTGAAAGGGTCAGCCTTCTTTTGCTATTTGAATGGTATTGCGTCGTTAAAGTTATTACTGGATGTTTGTTAAAGACTGAGTTGCATTACTTCATAGCTGCATTTTATAGACAAATTGATTGAGCCATATCATATTCAATGGAATATTAGACTTGTCACAGGAATTTCAAGCAATGATAGGCAAGAAGAATATTGCAATAGGAAAATCATTGGAAGTTCTTTCAACTCAATCTGTATGGTTAGAACTATGTAAATCAAAAGTTGTTTCAGGAACAGGACAATATTATAAACATAGGAAGGAAGGCTGGCTTTTTTTGTTTGTTTGTTTTTGTTTGTTTGATATAGGTTATACAAATGCAATCATATAAAAAATTTCCCTATTAGTTATTTTGTATAAGAAGAGTCAAATAAAATTTTTAAAAAATTAAATAAGGAAAGTAAAAAATAGCATGCTTCAGTGTACATTCAGATAATATCAGTTCTTTGTCCAGAGGCAGGTAGTATGCTTTGAGATTGTTTTCAATCACTTAGAATAGCTGTCATTTATAATTCTTCATGGTACGATACTGCTGTTACTATGTACAATATTCTCCTTTCACTTTGCATCAGTTCTTGTAGGTTTTTCTGAAATTATTCTGCTTGTTCTTTCTTACCATTCAATAATATTCCATCACAATCATATACTACAATTTAGCCATTCCCCAATTGATGAATATTCCTTTGTTCTCCATTTCTTAGCTAGAAGGTGTATTATTTATGAGTCATAATTGTTCAAGTTGGAAGGTGACTAATCATGGATTCTTATAAAAGGATAAAGAGTATTGCTATTCCTAGCATGAGTGGAAGGAAAAGAAATTGATACTATAAGGAATAAAGTAAGTTATACTCAATGAGATTTAAGAAAACAGAGGTGGTGTTACTAGCAGCAAGTGTTCTTAAAATTTATTAAATGCAAAACAAGAAACTTTACAGTCAATAGTCATTCTTATACAAGAAAAAGATAATAGTAATCTCTGCCATAGTGTATTAAATTCTCTGATACTTAGTCCCAGTTGCAGGAGCAGCAAACAAATCCAAAAGATGATAATAGATGATATGAAAAATATAAAATAGCCAGTATATAAAAGTATAAATAAAACCTGTTTGCAATTCTAGATTCTATTATAAATCAACAAAAATTTATTAAGTGCCTACTATGTTCTATAAACATAATAGAAAAATACTACAAGCTCCATAGTGGTAAAGGTGAGAGAAAAATGGTACAGATTCTTAGAGAGGTAGTGGAATATGGTGGATGGAGAGTAAGTAATCAAGTAATAAGATCAAGTAATTCTTCTACTCATATTGACTCTGTGATTCTGGGCCAGTGACTTATTTTCTCAGTGCTCTAAGCAAATTTCTTTAAGACCATCCAGTTACTGAGAAGCCCACCTACATCCTTAGAGGGATTTCTCTTACCAGGGAGTTTCTTATACCAGTTAAATAACAAGATCACTCCCTACCTTTTTCCAAAAGAGAGAAAAATATGTCTGGGGACTTGTTGAAATGTTTATGTATAGCTTTGAAAGGAACACAAAAGATAAGTCACTGAAAGATTTTTATTTTGGTGTTAAAGATGATAATATGGATATCTTAACTAAAAGAACAAATCAAAAGATCTTTGGGTTATTTTATTTGTGTTAATCATACATTGAATAATCGCACTGTTTGTAAAATAGTGGGAATTAAGCTATTTTCAAAAAGACATTTAACATGGAACAGAAGGAATTGATGAATTTGGAGTGAGAAGACCAGGGCTCAGATCTTTGCCATGACACTCACAACCTTTGTTATATTGAGGAGAGTGATTTAACTACTCTAAATCTCAATTTCCCCATTTGTAAAATGAAGGTGGTTGTACTAGATGACTTCTAAGATCCCTTCTATTTTTCAAACAGTGTCCAGTTTTACTACATATAAAAATATCAACACTAGAGCTGACATAATTCACTTGGTCATATGATAAGAAAGGATCAATAAAATGTAGTGGCTATGTATCTAATATCAAAGTAAGAAAGAACTGGGTTCTAGTTCCACATGTAAAACATATTGGCTGTGTAATCCTGGGCAAATTACTTTAGCTTTCAGTGCTCTAGGCAACTCTTTTAGACAGAGTTGCCCAGAAGTTCCTAACCAAATTGGTAGAAGTATCCACATCAGTGATTTCACAAATCCTGTTTTTTCCTTTTCCTTCTCCATATTTTTACATATAGACCCTTTTTACATCTTTTACAAAATCAAAGAATTTCAGAGTTGTAAGAGACCTCACTGGCTCTTTAGTCTAATCACAAACTGAAAAAAGGATACCCTCCCTGCAACATACTTGTCAAATGGTCATCCAGCTTTTGCTTGAAGATTTACAGTGAAAAGGAACCCAAGACCTCCTTATTCTATTTTTAGATAAATCTATTTGCTAGAAAATTTTTCCTTATATTAAACCTAAATTTTTCCTATTGTAAATACCATCCATTGCTTCTGGTTCCATATTCTAGAGTCAAACAAAACCAGTTTAGCTATTCTTCCTCATGAAAATCCTTAAGGTAGTGGAAGATACCTACTATGTCTCCCCTTAACTCCTTTCTCTTGCAAGTTCAATATTCTCAGTTCTTTAAACTAATTCTCATAGGGCATGAAGTGTTCTGGTTCCTATTCCCTGAATGCTTTCAAGCTTATCAGTATCCTTCCTAAAACGAGTCTAGAACTGAACTCAAAACCCCAATTGTAATTTAACTAGGGCAGAGTACAGTAGGGCTATCATCTCCTTATTCCTAGAAACCATTCCTTAGTGTAATTTAACACTTATTACATTTCCTAGTCAAATTTAAAACCCCTAATCTTTTCTAGATACACTGTGATTTAGCCATGCCCCCATCTTTTTTTTTTTTTTAGGTGAAGTTGATTTTTTGAACCCAAGTCTAAGACTTTGTATTTACTCTTAATTAATTTCATCTTCTTAGGTTATTGCTAATGTTCTAGAAATTTTTGAAAATCTTGATTTTATCATTTAGTGGATTAATTATTGCAAATTTAATAAACATTCTAACTATGCCTTTATCTAAGTTATTGATAATAGCGTGAAACAGCATGAGATCAAGCACAGATCCCTTGAACTACCCACTGAGGATGTCCTTCCAAGTTGACATTAATGTGTATTCTTTGGGTCTGATTATTCAATGGGTTCTGAATCCATTTAATTGAATTATCACTTAATAGCATAAATCCTTTCATCTTATAAAAAAAGAATCACAAGAAACTTTGTAAAAATGCTTTATTAAAATCTAAGTAAACTATACAGAAGGCAAGCATTCCTCTGATCTACCAGTCTAGTAATACTATTGAAAAAAGAAATGAGGTTGGTCTGGAGTGACCTGGTTTTGTGTGCTGGCTTTTGGTAATCAAGCACACTATTAATATTTCTTAGAATTTTGACAGCAATTTAAAAGTCAAATTATAGTCTGAGGATTCTACTCTCTTCTCTTTATTGAACATTGGGACAGCATTCTTCAATCCTGAAGAACCTTTTCTACTCTGCAAGATTTCTATGACTCAAAAATTCTATCTTTTTCTTTTGTTTGTTTCTTTCTATTTCTGTCTTTCTTTCTTGTTTGCTTTTTTTCACTTAAAAATAATGTTAATTTGAGACAGTTGACCTGAATTCATTAAGAGTAGCAAGGTGACTTAATAGTATCTTCTTATTGATTATTGGTTATATCTCCCCATTACCATTTTTATTTCATTCTTTTCATTCCAAGTATCTTCCTTCAAAGAGAAAATAAACATAAAATAAGAATTGAAAAACTATATCCTCTTTCATTATAGTCCCACTAACCTTGATTGGTTCAAATCTTTCTTTGATTCTATTTTCTATAATTTTCAAAATTCTCATATCCATTATCTTACTTAATCTTCATAAGATTAAATTGAGGTACTTAACCCAATTGTCTCACAAAAAAGTGGGGAGGGGCAGGTAGGTGAGCAGTGCTCCAGTCCAGGAGACGGGAGAACCTAATTTCAAATGTGGCTTTGGACACTTGCTACTTACTAGTGATGTGACTCTGGCTAAGTCACTTAACCCCATTTGCCTCACCAAAACGAAAAAAAAAATAAGGGTCATATGTCCTCATTTGACAGATGAAGAGTTCCATATAAATGTGGTGAGAAGAGAACTTATCTGGAACTCAGAAAAAGTATTGTTATAGACCAAAGACTGTAGAGCTGGAACAGTCATTTGAGATACCATAGTCCACCCATGATTTTACGATCAGAGGCAGTATAGTAGATAGAATGTTGAACTTGAAGTGAGGAGAGATCCTGCTTCTGAATTTTATTGTCTGTGTGACTTTTAACCTCTCTGACACTTAGCTTCCTTTTTTTTTTAACCCTCCCAACTCATGGAGCCTTAGAGTGACAGAGCCATTGAAGTATCAAAGAGAATGAAAAGTGAATCCTATGAAGCAATATGGTACAGAGGAAAGTGCTTTGACTTGGAAGTAAAATGCTCTAGGACTCCAATCCTGCCTCCTTATTTTTGCTTAACTATCTTTGTGACTTGGGGCAAGACATTTAACTTCAATGGGTCTCAGTTTCCCCACCTGAAAATGAGGTGGTTGGTTGGATCATACCAGATTTAAGGAAGTATGATATAAGGAAAGATTGCCTGGCTTTGGTGCCAAAGGATCCAAATTCTGATTCTGTTTCTATTTATATTTACATGACTGAGCAAATTGGTCCCATTTTTCAGTTTTCTCACCTATAAAATTAGAAAATTGAGCTAGATAACCTGAAAGAACCTTACTCTCTGGAAAGCTAGGAAACCTATGCTTAATTAAAAAAAAAAAACAACAGAGTTAACTGTTCTACTCCTTGGGTTTTTATCAAGGCACTTTACATTCTAGAAATATTCTCCTGTCCATTCCCCACTTCTTTTCTCTTCAATCTACTGATGTAGGCAGTCAGCCCATTGGGATGTTGAACATTTTTACCCTAATGTTCATGAGTCTTAGAATAGAAGAAGACATGCAACATTTTGATATTATATTAAATGTTGACTACCTGTTTCTCTCTTCATATGGCTTCTTATTTAGGGAAAAGCCCTTTCAAAAATCAGTGAAGAATTTTGCATGACTAAGAGTAGAATAAAATGAAAGGAGGAGAGGGAAAATAAAAAGGAAATCAAAAAAGAAGAGAGTTTCATAATGAATGGGGAGGAATAGAATTTATAGCAGAGGAAGGAGGAGACTATTCTGGTTTGAAACAACACTACTTGAAAACTTTATTCTACTCAGAATGCATCAGTATGGGTTTCATGGTCTCTAATACTATTTGTCAATTTGTATTGGAATTAAGCGAATATATAAATTAGGCCTGGAAAGTACACAGTCACAGAAAATACTCTTTACTGGCCCACTGAACAAATTTAGCACACAGAGCGTGAATTATTCTGTAGCTATGTAGATTTATTATTTTTATTACTGTGGAGTGGGATACTTTTTTACCCCCTCGGTAACATGCACAACTTTCATTGAAATCAATTTGGCCGAGTTTCATTTTTATTAGATATAATACACCCTGGGCATCATCCTCAAATCCTCTGGAGTTTTGAGCTGTAACTTTGACATTCATTCCACACCCAAAAGAAAAGAATAGAAAAACAATAAAGGAATGAAATAAAAATGCATGAAGAGTGAATTTTAAGAGAGTCTTTTATTCTTTCACCACCTGGGAAAAAATGGAAAAAAAACTCAGAAGTAGTGTCTGTCAATATATGTTGCCTTTTGAGACTCTCTTCCTGATCAAATAAATAATTTGTAAGGTTTTGATGACAAAAGGATGTGTCTTCCACTCAGCTATCACCTGCCAGCACTACTCTGAGCAATCTGATTTAGAGATTTAAACAGAGGAGTCTTCCTTTCTCCTGTTTCCCCTGGAAACAGAGAAGAGCCCAGTGGAGAGGTTAATCATTTGAATTTTGCAATTCATATAGAGTAAAAACAGAAATAATTTTTCATGTTGGGTGCTGGAAATATGTTGTCAAACTTTTTAGAGCTCAGGGATAGAGGCCCCCTACAACTCCTGAATCACAAGCATGAGATGCTCTAAATATATTGTTTGGTAACAGTCTCCCACTGAAGTGACTCCCACCATGCTATATAAAATAAAGTAGAAATCACTTTCTAGAATATTGAGGAAGAAGGAAAATAAACATTGAGGCAAACAAGATTCTTTCATTCGTGAATACTAAAAAGGATGAAGAAACCTATATGTGAGGCTAGTCCTGGTGAAAAGTGAACAATCACCCCCAATTTCTTTGGTGATTTGTGATTATTGCCTATGGTTTTCTTGAAGCAGGGGCATGTTTATATTTAGATGATAATTTTCTAAGGCAGGCATTATGGGGCAGTATAAAACGCCCTTGCCCTATAGTTAAGATATGATATAAATCTAGGTTCTGATGATTTTTCCCTGTATTATTTTTGGAAAATCACAATTTCGCTTTCCATCCAGTTAGACTATTGGAATTGCTCACTTCTGATGTTTCTTCCAGTTTTAAATCCTGTGATAACATAGTGAAAATCTATTAGTGATATTAGTAAGAAAAGGGGCAGAGTTTTTCTATTTTTTTAGAGAGAAAAAGACCTCAAAATTTCTAGATTGTCCCAAAGGAGAGTTCTCCATAATTCTGATCATATTCTGCCATCAGGAAAAAAATGGCAAAAAACAGGATCATAGGAAGAAGTCATACTATTGACAGAAAGGTAAGTTTGGAGAAGTTTATTTAGGGAGAAGAATGATGAGATTTGCAATAATAGGCTCTATAATTCATTTGTGCATGACCCACCCAAAATGAAAAAGGAGGGAATGGGGCTATTACCAATTATTGTCTGAGATGGTGAAGCTGCCATAGCAGGGATTGATCTAAAGAAAGAAGAAGCATTTGTTAAATATCTACTGTATGTTGTGCAGCTGGGTATCCTGATGGATGGTAGGCTTGAAATCAATAAGAGTTATCTTCATCAGTTCAAATCTGGCCTCAGACATTTATTAGCTGTGTGATCCTAAGGCAGTCACTTACCCCTGTTTGCCTCAGTTCCTCATCTGTTGTGCTCTGTCCGTTCTTCTCGAAGAAGACTATGACAATAGCAAGATATAGACCAGGACAACTGGAAATGGCTCCAGATGCAATGGGAGACCTGGCCTTTTTAAGTTAAGATCTTTCCCAGATCTCAGTTTGTCTAAGGCAATACCCATTCAGTGATTAAGTGTAAGAAGAAATGAGGCAAAAAAATGACCTTTTTAATCTAGTTAAATAAATCAGTCTAGAAGGGGAAGACCTACAAGGTTTATGGCCAAAACAGAAACATTTGCTAATTTTACTCATTCTGAGACCAAACAATGACCAAATGAGTCTTGGGTTGGGACCTATTGTTGACCAATGAAAAAATGAACTGAAGAAGAAAATGGCAAACTATTCCAGTATCTACCCAAATGAGGTCATGAAGAATGGGACAGGATTGAAAGGAAGAAATAATGTGTCAGGCAGTATGCTAAGCATTTTCCAAATATTATTCAATTCTCACAACTCTGAGAGGTGCTAGTATTATCTTCATTTTATAGATAAGAAGATAGAATTAGGCAGAAGTTGTGACTTGTCCAGGGCCATACAGCTAGGAAGATGAAATATAAAGGGCAGATATAAATTCCGAACTGTGTTCTATCCAATCTATTGTATCAGGATAGGAGGGAAGTAATTCTTGTTGTTGCATTTGTGACCTGTTTTTGTCAATGCCCTAGGAGGGGTTAGATTATTACTGTCCCAAGGGGGTACCTAAAATCTGTTCAGAAGTGGGGGATGTTGGGAACTTAAATAGCAAAAGGAGGGGGCAGAATGGAAATATTGGACAGTAAGGATAGATCCTTATATGAGAGAATAACCCCATGTTTGCTTATGACAGGAAAGGTAAGAAAAGATCCATGGTTTCATCCTTAGGATCTGTTGGTCATATGCCTTTTGGGGTCTATCCATGGTCATTTTTAGGAATGGCCCATACTTAGGAAACTGTTGATCTAATGGATATTATCACACATACATATAAAAATATAAAAAAAATATATAATCTTTTCACTCTGCCTTCTTTCTCCTCCTCTGTTCCTCCCAAATACAACAAAACCATTGGGCCAAACTGGGGTCCAAATTGAATCTAATGAGTTGATTCAAAGAAGAATGAGTCAGCATTTAGGATTTTATGCTTCAGAAGTATTGTATAATATATGAGTTGTTGAGTATTTCTGGAAAATATGAATCCTAGTTCAGAAACCTAGTTCAAGTCCTTAGTTATTTGCCAAGGAATGTCATGTCAATTGACATGATCCAGTGCCTATTGTGTTCTAGGTACTAGTCCGTACTAGCTTTCTTATATCACTTAAACATAAAAATAGGAATATTTCAAATGAATACATTTCTTCTAAGAACTTCAAACTATTTATGTGTACAAGCATGATATGTTAGGAAAATTTCTGGGATTAGTCTGAGAACTTGGCTTCAAAAAGCAACTCTATCACTTGCTCTGTGACTCAGAACAAGTTATTGAAACTCTCTCAACCTCAGTTACCCCAGTTGTATAAAGGAATAGATATTTTCATTCAGTATAAGAGTTTGGCGGTGCCAGTAATGAAATCGACTTTCTTGACCCATCCTTGCCGAGTTTACTAGACCATCTGGTTTTCCGTTATAATGAAAAAAACTCTAGGAGAGAATTTTTCATATTGAGGTAAAATCAAATAATTAATGTATTACTAAGTTGTAAATTCCATAACAGTTTTGCATGACCCATGTTTCCTAGAATATTACCCTAACCATAGTAAACTTTCAATAAATAATTATTGAAGTAATGTGTTTGTGGGATATTTCTATTGGGGTTAATTTAGTGCAATGGAAAAAAAATGCAAGACTGGGAGTCAGAGGAACTTTGAAGACTGGTTCTTTTACTAACTGGTACATGCTCTTTAAATCAACTATACCAGCTGCTAGAGGTTGGTGTGTATGGATTTGTGTTTGTTTATGTGCCACATGCATGCACACATACATACTGTTTTAAAAATCTTAGTGCAGTTTTTAAGCATTTAAAAATTGCACTAAGACTTTTGGGATATTGTAACTGTGTGTGTGTGTATGTGTGTGTATTTGTGTGTATGTGCATTTAAATTTAAAAACCACTAATTTAGCTATATGACCCTGGGCAAAGTGATGTCTCAATTTCTTTATTTGTAAAATGAGGGAATTAAACTAGATTACCTCTCTGGTCATTTCTTTGAAACTGTTGTTGCATGTCCTGTTGTCAGACAAAAGATTTATTTCAGTAATTTACAGTTTAGTTGAGGGGAGAAGACAAATTCTTATGAACACAATTAATGGCCAATACAAACTATGTACAGACTATGAGTACCCACCATGCAGCCCTCCGAAAATTTTAAGTCTAATTAGCTAACACATATGAACTAGAAGCCCAATAGGGACAAACCACCTGCCCACCCTGAGATGTCATTCTAGCAGACTCAGATCAATTAGTAATTGTAATTGTAAAAAAAATCATGCCCAAACACATGGATTTTCTCTTGTTGTGTGACTGAATGAATAAAGAGTCCCTAAAACTTGGATGCCCCTAATATAGAATCAAATGCCAAAATGTACAGAATGTAAGGGCTAGAAGAAGAAGGGAGAGGATGAAGTCTGAATTAGTTGGGGAAGTTATTCCTTAAATGAACACAAGAAACACAATAAAAAAATAGTCATGTTAAATAAAAAAGATTACCCCAAAGGGAAAACAGTGCTCTCACGATAAAAGTTAGTAGCTTGTGAGCCCTAGGGTTTGACAGAGGGAGACAAGGAGGGGTTAGAAAGGTGAAGGGAGCAGTCATGCAAAACATGCTGTTCTTGCTTCTGAAAGATTCAAAAAACAAAGCTCAGAGACAGGAGTCTTCTGCTTCTACATCCCCTATAGATGGTATATCCAAGGAATTCTAGGCAGTCCAACCCCATGCAATAAATGGCCCATTTCTCCCTCTACCCTTTTTTGTCCCTTCCACTCATATTGTAAAAACTGCATTTTAAGGATGTAACTAACAGCTTCTTATAA
Source organism: Sminthopsis crassicaudata (assembly GCF_048593235.1). Lineage (NCBI taxonomy): Eukaryota > Metazoa > Chordata > Mammalia > Dasyuromorphia > Dasyuridae > Sminthopsis > Sminthopsis crassicaudata. The sequence goes on along the minus strand of NC_133618.1, from coordinate 408,500,019 downwards.
ACACAGGACCACTGGCTGCAATTAGCTTTTTTTCACAGTACTCTTAAGGCACCTTGTTGTATGACTCCAGCTGAGCAATTATGATTATTTCTATCAGTGGAAGATGAGTATATATTGCATATTGCAAAAATGTTATTATAACAAATGAAGTCAATGGGATATGGTTTATTTTGTAGCAGAAAGCAGTGGACTAGGAATTAGGAAAATTGGGTTAGTCCAGGCTCAGCTGGTAGGCAGCAAACCAGGTGATCTTGGGTCAATCTGTATACCTCTATAGGTCTCAGTTTTCTTATCTGTAAAATGAAGAGATTGGATTTGATGATCTGCAAGGTCCCATCCATCTCCACACATGGCTTTTGTAGTCCTTCAAAGGACTAGATAATTCCTGTGGTTTCTAAGTGAGGGAAAGACATAAGGAAATGGATGTGTTTACCAAGTACTATGTAACCATAATAATCCTATATTTAAGCTAAATTATTAAACTTACATGTATATGCATACAATTTATGGCAGGCCATATGATATGTGAATCAGATTGTAAGAACTGGGTTTAATTACAATTACTCTACTCATTAACCTTGTGACTTGGGAACTAAACTTTATAGCCTTACTTATATGGGACCATATTTGCCTTGCCTGCCTTCACTTGAAACAATGTGTAGAACAATGAAATTATATATATATATTTGTATATGTATATATATATATATATACACACACACATATATATGTGTATATATATATACATATATTGCTATATAACTTATGTACAACATACATGTGCATGCAAACATATACCTATGCATATAATTATATACACAAATTATATTCCTACATAAATGTAAATATATAATGATATATACATGCTTGTATACATAAATATATATCAATATATACATGCATTTTTATATATATATACATACACATATTCATCTAGCTATAGAATAGAGCTATGTCCTACTATAACATATGCAGATATGATTATTAAATATAGACATATAAGCATATATGGGAAGTCATTCTTTTCATACTGTTTTGTATATCATGGAATCGCCTAGCTTTGTATCACATGATTGGAGATTCCATGAAAAAAAATTTCACTGTTATATTTATCCTCTGAAGTGTTAAATAATATGCTATTAAAAGCCTTGCAATTGCCTACTGCAACTTTTGGTAAGAAAATAGATTTAATTTCCTCTATTTTCATCCAAAATTCTTGCCACATTTAATCCCAAGAATATTTCAGACTTTTTTTCTCAGTATTCTCCAAGCTCCCTAACCCCAGATTTGTGCTTCCAGATTTTATCAATATATTAAAAATCCCAAAGTCTTCCATAGGAAAAATAGTTTAGGCAGTCCTGATAAATTCACATAAGATCAGCATATGTAGTCCTAATATGGATGTAGAGCATGTCTGTATGAAATAATCTGTTGTCTGTGTACAGATATGTAATTGTCTATGTTGCCCACTGATCTCCTTATTGGGCAGTTGAACTAGATGACCTCTGAGATCTCTTCCAACACTAAGATTGAATGATACTGTGAATCTTCCCATTGGAGAAGTTGAAAGGAGGCAGTCCTTCTAGCCAAAAAATCAATTGCTTCTCCATGAATTATTGAGATGTTTGCTATCAGTTTCTTTCTTCTTGTTTAAAACAGGCTTTGTGGGATGCTAGATACTTTCCTTCCATAACTCTTTACCTTGAGATGACATGCAATTGTGGGTGTCTGCTTCCATTCCCCCACTTTCTATAGCTCAGGCTTCCTAGTGTTTCAGTATTTGTGTTTTGCCCAGTGCCTGCAGGGATTGAAGGTTGGGTATATGACTCCCCAATATGTGACAGCCCAGAATGAGAGAGAGACTCTGGGGACTGAAAACCCCGATTCATTTTAAGGAGAAAACACTCATTTTCCCTGCAAGAATGAGCATGACATTCACATGTTTGCATTCAGTAACGTATTGGAGCTTTTATACTGAACTGTGAGATGTTACTAAATGAACATTTCTTCCTCTTGTGTAAATAGATAGATTAATGACGTTAAGTGAAAGCCAAGCTTGCCTGAAATGTTAACTTCCTTATGGGGTTTTGAGTTTCTCTTATTTTTGATAAATGGACCAATCTAGCAATAAAATTCTTGCACAGTAGGTTAATAATGTCATAGCTGAACTGTGAAATAGTAATGTGTGTAGTATCTCTTTGCAAACAATAATCCTTGAAGCCTGATAAATCTATTTCCAGCCCAATTGCACGTTCATTGTTCCCAGCAGCTCCTTCTTTGCAAGTACAAAGCAGTTTTGTCACATGCATTTGTAAGCAGAAACAACCAAGAAAGAAGGGAAAGTAGGAACGCAGACTACACTGCAAAGAAGGAAGAAGCAGCTAGTTCATTCCTAGCCCTTCTCCAGTCCCCAACTCCGGTCCCTCTCTCTAGAGTGGGAGCCATTCTTAACACCTGCCCCACCCCACTCCTATAGTGCCATTGCCTATAGAAGCACCTTTCTCTATAGGGACTGATGGTATAAAACAAGAAGAAATGCAACATTATGACCAAATGGGGGGAACTAATGGAATATCCATCTTTTTCTCTTTTCCCCCAAGTCTCTCTGACTTCAGGGCATTAAAAAACAAAACTTCGGGTAAGAGAGGCTATTGCAAAGTCGAAGGGGAAAAAGGAGCATCCCAGACTAAGGAAGCTTTTTCATATTAAATACGGCATTTTCAGAGCTGAGGGCCTAGGACTGGCCTGTTATTATAGCAGCCTTCATACAGCACCACACAGAAACACTCTGGCACAGCGCACAGACGCACTACAGCATAAATTGGATCGTAAACAAAAGATGACCAAACAGTCCCTTTGCACCAAGGCATTGGTGGAAATAAAGCCTCCCACTTGCCTCTAGTCCCAGGCAACTCCAGGGTAAAATTTACACTGTGTTGGCAAAAGGAAAACTGTATCCGAAATCACCGCTGATTTTGAGGGTATTATTTAAGCATCAGTATCTAAGTAGCTCGGGGCAGTGCACATAAACTTGACAAACAGGCTACTTTAGTCCTGCCTGCCTATATCAGCATAATAGGGCAATGAAGCTTTTATTCATTTAAAGAAAGGTTGAGTTTGATTGGCAGGGCAGTCTGCCTGAACACCAGTGCCTCTTTTCCCTAACACTTCACTGCTATCAATTACAGTTTTGAATACGAAGTGTTTCTAATGTAAAATAATGCCAACCTCTGCCTCTATCCTCAGGCCAGAAAGCTTCTTTGTGCTATTTATTCCCATTCTGTGACTGTCTCAGGACTTCCTCTCTCCTTTCTCACCCCCCTTCTTTTCTTTCAGTATCTAAATGATGTAACACTGCCAGTAGAAGTAGGGTTCATGAAGAAAACATTTCTGTTCTTTATTTTAATCAATAACCTCCTGGGTGAGTGACATTTCCACCTTGCTGATTAAAAATCAGAAGACCCGGGGACATCTTGGCTTGTGAATCATGTTCAGTTCTAGGAACAAAAAAGAAAGAAAGAAAGATTTTGGTTTTGTAATTTTGTTATCTGCTACAAGCAATTGGGGCAGTCAACTTCTGTTTAGAAAAATGTGAACAACTGAAATGAATGTAGTTCTTATTGAAATAGGCAAGTGATTTGCTTCAGCTGCCATCTGTTGGCCAGTTAGCTATTTTAATTTGGTGTTGGTACACTACCTGGCTTCCCATATTGAAATTTGGGTCCCTACTACATTTGGAAATTGTCTGGGGATGAATGGAGGAGTAAGAACGTTCCCCCAAACAAATGTTTGTGAGTGCATGTGAGATACTAGTGTGTGTGCGGGATCTGGACAGCTGTAAATATATTACAGCATATATACATACAGAGCGTTCTTTTTGAACAGACTGATGACAGATCCCAGAGGATTTTGATCCCTTTTCATTTCTAACTGGTCTCGCTCCCTTTAAAAACAGTTACCTTTGTGAGCTGCCAAAGTGATGACAGTTTCTGTTGCTGTAAACCTGAGCTCCCAGTTGATCATTTGTATAACTCTTTCCAGCAGGATTCAGGGGCAGGGCCCTTTCATGGGGGCAGCACCTATCCAGGCCTAGAAAGTCTGACAGAGAAGTTCTAGGGCCATTCACCAATTTTTAGGATAGGCTGGAGATTGATGATGCTTTCCTTCTTTTAAAAATTAAATTGTTTTTGCTGTCTGTATTTTACATCTCTTTCATTCCCTAATATATTTTTTCCTCCTCTTTATTCTAGAGAATTATCTTTTATAACAAAGAATAAAAAAGAGGGAAAGCAATTCAATTAAACTAATCAACATATCCAAGTCGATATCATAGGTAGTGTTCTATATCTGTAGTTAATTATCTGCAAATAGGGGAAGGAAATATATTCTCATAATATTTGGGGGAGCCAAGCTTTCTCATATCTCTCAATGTCGATTAAAATGGTACTAACTTTTTTTTTTTTAACAAATACATTACACACTTGACTCATATTTGAATTTGTAATCTACTGAGTTCCCCTTTCCTTCCCTCTCTGCTATTCCCTCCACCCCCAATCTTTTTCTGGAAGCCCTGTTTTCATCCTTTATAAGTGTAAGACATACATATACAAATATACATATTCTTCCATTTGCTCCTGCCTTATCCTGCCTTTGAACTGGATCTGTGATTTTATCACTGTATATAATTTCTGGTAAGGGATTTCTCTCACTAACGTAGATTTGTACCTTCTCTGGAGTTTGTAGCATTATCTAGTTGCATGGGGACACTGAGAGGGTAAGTGACTTTCCCAGGATTCTTCAGTCAGAGATGTGACATAAGCAAGACTTAGATATAGATTTTACTGACTCAGAGGTCAGTTGTTTTTGCCTCTTTTAAATTTATCCCTATTAAATTTCATATTATTAAATCTAGCCTAGATTCTAGACTGGAAAGATATTTTTGATTTTTGATAATAATATAACATGTGTTAATTATTTTTTCTGAGTCTCATGCCATCTACAAAATGTATGTCTATTACCTTTAAAAATGTTTTTAAAAATAGGTTTTTGTTTTGTTTGATTTTGTTTTGTTTTTAACTAAGGCTAAGCACAGATCCCTGGGGCACTTCACTAGAGACCTAATCTAGTATCACTCTATGAATCACTCTTCTTTTGAGAGTTATTTATGTTCATATCCTTTAGTCATTTATCTATTGGGGAATGGTTCCTGTTCTTATATATTTGAGTCCGCTCCCTATTTATCTTGAATTTCCAATCTTATTATAGAAACTTTCTTCAAAGACTTTTCCCTATAGTTAACAGTTTCCCTTCTGATGAAAGATTTATCATTCTACTCTCTTATTATTTGTTTATTATAGAAATTTCTATATCTAGGTCACATATCTATTTGGAGCTTGTCATGGTTTATATTGTGAGAAGTTTATTTAAACCTAATTACTCCCAGACAACTTTCCAGTTTTCTTAGTCATTTTTGATGAATGAGTCCTTATCCCAGTACTTGTAGTCTTTCTATTGATTCCACCCTTTCCTTGTAGATTTTATTCTTAAACTTTTCCACTGATCAACTATTCTATTAAAAAAAAAGTATTAAATAGTTTTAATGATTACTACTTTGAAACATAGTCCTGACACTACTAATTCCATTTATTTCCAAGTTTATTTTTTGTTAAATATTTCATTATCTAAGTTCAAATCTGGCCCCAGACTAGCTGCAAGGCACTTAACCTCTGCCTTTTTTTTTTTCTTTTTTTTTTTTTTTGAGGCTGGGGTTAAGTGACTTGCCCAGGGTCACACAGCTAGGAAGTGTTAAGTGTCTGAGACCAGATTTGAACTCAAGTCCTCCTGAATTTAAGGCTGATGCTCTATCCACTGCACCACCTAGCTGCCCCTCTTTTTTCTCAACTGCAAGTAGGGAATAATAATAGCACCTACTTCAGAGAATTTCCATAGCACATACTATTTTAAAGTGTTTTCCCCTTCATCCCTCTCAGTTCTTGAGATTTTTGGTTTTTGTTGTTGTTGTCCCATATGAAATTTTTTCTTTTAACTTTATAAAATCCCTTGGTTGTTTGATATAGCACTGTCAAAGTAAATATTTAAGTAGAATTGACATTTTTGTTATACGGACAAAGCCCAATATCAAACAATTAATGTTCCTTCACCTACGTCTGTCATTATTTCCATGAAAAGTATTCTGTAGTTGCGTTCATAAAATCTCTGTATATGACACAGTAGATGTACTATCAAATATATTATGAAATTGGTTATGTTGAATGTAATTTTTCTCTATTTCTTCCTGATGGATTTGTTGGTAATATATTTAAAAAGTTGATGATTTGTATGCATTGAACTTATTCTAGCTACACTGATAAAGTCATATCATTTGTATCTTTAAGGTCTTCTAACTAGCCTATCATCATCTGAAAAAATGATCATTTTTCCCTCTAACTTTTGCTGTATTTATTCACTTTTTTTTTTTTGTATCATGATTGCTAACATTTTTAGCACTAAATAAAATAATAGTGGTGGGTATAGTCATCCTTGCCTTAACTCTGTTCTTACTGGAAAAGTTTCTAGTGATCCTGTGTTATATGTAATGTTGGTTCATGTTTTTAATTAGATGCTTTTTTAAATCATATTAAGGAAAGGCCCACTTATTATTTTTTTTAATAGAAACAGTAATAACATTTTATCAAATACTTTTTCTGTGATAGACTCATGTGATGTTCATTTTTATTATTCATTTGGCCCATTTTGTTTAGATTTTCTGATATCGAGTCAAGTTTGTTTTCTTAGTATAAAACTAATATAACCTATGATTTTAAAAAATAGATTATTTAGCATTTTGTATTGATATTTATTAAGGTATTTTCCGTAGTTCTGTTTCTCTGCTTCATCTTTCCCTCATTTAGATATTAAACCTTATTTTTATCATAGAAGAAATTTGTAGAATCCTTTCTTTTCCTCTTTTTTTTTTTGTAAATAGTTTATATGATATTAGGATGATTAATTAGTTTGTGAGTTTATTATGAGAATTTTTCCCCCTTTGGGTGATCTTTTATGGTTTATTCAATTTATTTTTCTCAGATTGAGTTTTTAAAATTTTTCTTTTTTTTCCTGTTGATTTGGGTATTTTATATTTTTATAAATATTCATTTCCGTTACCAAATTTGTTGGCATATAATCAAGTAAAATAATTTCTATTTTCTTCATTTTGGGGGACTTCCATATTTTTATTCTTTATATTGGTTATATAGTCTCACTCTTTCTTTTAAAAATTAGATAAAATCATAATTTATCTATTTTATTAATTTTTAAAAATTCCCTAGTCTTATTTTATCAGTTTAGTGGTTCTTTAACTTTTAAGTTGGTTAACTTTTTCTTTGATTTCAGAATTCCTATTTTTGTACTTAACGGGTTTTTTATTTGTTGTTTTTCTATTTTTAGTTGCAATCTCCATTCATCGAACTATTTTTTCTGTTTTTGTTTATGAAAATTTTTAGTTTTTCTCTCCCTAGGGGATTATTTTGGCTATATAAGACAAATACTACTTTTCGTTTGTTGTCTTATTATCTTTGGTGGAATTAATTATCATTCTATGATGTATTCTTTGACTCACTTTTTCTTTAAAGGCCCTTTATTGATTATAATTCTAATACATTATGGTCAGGAAAGAATTTGTTTAATCTTTCTTTGTTTATGAAATTGCTTATTATTATTTTTTTGCCCTTAACAGCCAATTTTTGTGAAAGTGCCATGCACAATAGAAACATATTTTTCTCTTCTATTTTCATTTTAGTAATTTCATATCTAACATTCTAAATTATTATTTAAGTCCTTAGTTTCTTTATTGTTTGTCTTTTGTTGTTGTTGTTGTAGAATTTGTGTAGATCTGAAAGAGATCACATTGAGATTTCTGATTATTATAGTTTTATGGATTAAAATTAAATATCCTTTAAGCAGTTAGATGTCATACCATTCAGTGAACATGTATTTATACATATACATGATTGTTATTTCGTTTCTCATACTGTCTTTAAGCATAATTTAGTTTGTCTATCTCTATTAACCATTTTTTTGTTGTTGCTTTGTCTGAGGTCATGACAACGATCCATTCATAGTCCTTTTAATATGTTGATTATTGCCTTTTAAAAATCTAATAATATTTCAATGAATAATTATTACATATGACAATCTTTAATAACATATATTTTAAAATATTATATTGAATAAAAAGAAAGATACAAGAAAATCTGCTCTTGTTCTTTCCTTTCTTTTGTGGTAATAGTTCTGTGGAAATAACTTTGATATTACTATCTCTCTTGGGTTGCTTACAATCCCTCCTTTTCTGGGATGGATCAAAAAAGTGTTATGCATACATTTGACCTTACCTTACAAAGTCTGTAAGTGTTAAATAATTTCATTATTTTTATAATGAATGAGCTTTTGTGTGCAATATTCTCATAGGTATTCCATAAAGGCAACTGGACAGGTATGACTCCTGCTTTCTAGGAGCTTATAATAGAAAATAGAAAAATATTTAATAACGTTCCAATAGCAGAAAAGATGTGATATCATGGAAAGAATAGAAGCTTTGGAGTCAGGGGTCTTGATTGTAAATCATGGTCTATTGCTTTCTAGCTGTGTGACTAATTTAAACTCTTTGCACTTTAGTTTTCTCCTTAGTAAAATTATACAGTTAGACAAGATGATCTTTAATATGCCTTCTAGCTCTAAAATCTGTATTCCTCTATTTCCTATAATTGAATGCATATCACATATTGCTTTAGCAGCTGGTTGCCATAGTGGATAGAATACTGAGCCTGGAGTCAGGAAGATCCTGGATAAGTCACTTAACCCCCTCTGTAAAGTGAACTGGAGTAGGAAATGGCAAGCCACTCCAGTATCTATGCTAATATACCCCCAATGGGATGATAAGGAGTCAAAAGAGTGAAAGATGATTGAAAATTTTAAAGATGAGAAAACAAAGGAAAGTACTTGATTAGGTGATAATAAGCACAAGGTAACCTTAGGAACCATGGTTTATAAAGTTTTTAAACTTTGGTTTATAAACTTTGGGAGAAAAAGTATGGTTGTGCGCTGTTTTATCTATACATTAGAGGTTTGAAAATAAAACAAATTGGGGAAATGATAGGGAACTTGGTCAGAGAAGCAATGTCTTGGTCAGATCCATACTTAGACACCTAGTAAATTAGGAAATTAATAATGCTCACAGACAAAACTGAAACTAGAATTTGACTCTAGTCCATCTGAGGAAAATTTCTGCCCTCCCTTCCACCCATTACCTTGCAAATAAAAACAAGATGATGAACACAATTCCTTCTCCCCACATTCCCTTCCTTATGCTCCCCCTCCCCCTTTCTGCCCAGTTAAATATTCTTACTGCTATTAGTTGCAGAATGTCAGGGAATTTATTACCGAACAAAACATTATTTGGATTCCACATTTGAATACTTGATCTGTTAGCATTTCTGGGTTCTTTCTTGTTTGTGTATTGATTTATTCAAGCAAACAGTCGTGAGCTTTCTGGCAGGGAGCAATGGCATGCATGAAACCCTGATACATGGAGAATGACTGACAGGGTCGCAGTTTGTTTTACTTATATACAGCAGTGTCACTGGGTTGTGTGCTTTTCCACTGTGACTCAGGAATTGGCATTTGCATTCTATTTCGTGCTGGGTGTACAGGCACCGGAAACCATTATTTCCATAGCGAGTTATGGCAAGCGGAAATAACCTCTCCCTAATTATTATAATAAGGCTCCCTGAGCATTATTTGAGATTTAAGAGGACGAAAGTGTCCACTGCCACAAAATTTTGCTCTGTCAGCAGAAGCTCCATGTCTAAAAGGTTTTCTGAAATTTAATCCAGATTGGGTGGGACTTTTGTGCCTTTGTGTATTTGGTTATAAACTGTTGTCATAACTCAGAGTCTACAAAACCTCACTTTAAAGAAATGGCCCAACCCCAATGAAATGATTTAGTCTCTATTTTTATGAAGCAATAATATTTTTGAACAGTCAGCGGAATGCCTCCTAAGTTGCCTGGGAGCCTAAAGGGCTTAGAAAGTTCGTCCATGGAGATAAATAAGCTGTCAATTCATGATGAAGAAAATCAAACTCATGGTGTTGTTCTTGGCCAAGAAGTCCGTAAAAGTATGAGAGACTTTTTTTTGTATGTGTATGTGGAGTTGTGGAGCACTCCATGTGTTAGCAGTTAGCACTTTTATATCACTTTGTGCCTAGGATAGTCTTTCAAAAATATAAGCAGTAACACCAAAATAAGGAAAAAATTAACCCATTCATGTGCCTTTAAATATCAAATCAAAATTTCTTTCCTTGAAGTCCTCAAGAGTTAAGACAGGCAAGATCCATAGAAACCTGATTTTTTTTTTTCTCTTTCCTATACTTCCCTTCCCTTTATAAATATGTTTGCAAAGATCAGCTTGAAAATATATAAACTTAAATACGGAGTTGTAGGGGTGGGGGAAGGGAAGAAAGAACATGAAAAAGAACAAAGAGGAAAGGTGTGAGGTTTAAAAGAAATTTGTCAGAAATCAATCATTTTATTTAGTTCTTTAATAATAACAGATATTTCCTTTGCTTTCTTGTCTTGTCATATAATTTTATGCATGACTTTTTCTTTTGACTTTTATATAAAAAATCAAATTCAATATTTCTCTTTCTACAAAGTCTGTAGCATGGAAGAACCTGCTTGTCACTGTCTTTCATATATCAATATATATTGGTGAATTGTTTGTGTAGGGAACTGAAGTTGAGGGAAATTTTTTTTTTCAGTCAACAAAAATTTTTTAAGCATTCACTATGTGTCAGGCATTGTGCTAAGCTAAGTAGATACAAAGAAAATCAATAGCAAGCTCTCTTACTTTAAGAAGTTCAAATTCTAGCAGGATAATAACATACAAAGAACTAAGTTTATATAAGATAGAATCAGTGATAGCAGGTGATTTCAGAAGGGAGGCATTAGCAGTGGGAATAACCAGAATATGTTGCCTATAGAAGAGATGATTTGAGCCGAATTTTGAAAAAAAAAAAAAAACCTGGAAAAACTAGGAGCTAGTTAAAGAAGAAGAATAGTACAGACCTAGGATCCAGCTAGTAAAAAAGCATAGAGCCAGGAAGTAGAAGTCCTTGTGTAAGAGTTAGGAAAGAAAATAGGCCATTAGCCAATGTAGTTACATCAGGGTATGCATAAAGAAGAATAAAGTGTAAGAAGATTGGAAAAAGTAGGAAAGGATCAGGTTATTAGGGCTCAACAAATTTTCAAAAATTTTTATATTTGTTCCCGGAGGTAACAGGGAGCCAGTGAAGTTAGATTTGAGCTTTAGAAAGATCATTTAGCTGATGAGTGGAGGAAAGTGTGGAATAGGAAGAGATTTGCAACAAGGAGACCCATCAGAAAGCTCTCCTACCAAGAACTCTTGAGGGTTCAGACTTGGGGAGAGGGTGATTGTAAATGGAGAGAAGGATATGTCTACAGGAGATGCTGCAAAGGTCAAAACGACCAGATTAGGTATCAAAGACATGGGGGCACTCAGAAGGTGAGTTGAAGATGGTGTTGAGTTTGTAAACTTTGAGGAATTGGGAAGATGACGTTTCCCTTGACTGTGATAGGGAGGTTTTTGATGTGAACCTCTGATTTCATCAGTGTAGGTAGGCCTGCCCGCACACTCCTTTCCCAGACACAAATCTTCAAATTCTCTGCAGTTGTAGCAATAGAGAGTCACCCTGGGGCCAGTGAGAGACCAAGTGACTCACTTAGGGACAGCAAGTGCCAGAAGTAGGATTTAAACTCAGGTCTTCTTGACACCAAAGCCCAGTCTTTGGCTGCTGCTCATAAACTATAAAACATGAGGAAGAAAAAAAAAATGAATTACTTTGATTGTACTTTTATTAGTAAGATAAAAAAGGAGGAACACAATCTCCAGGAACTGAAAGTTTCCAAAACACATATGGACACACCCTTCAGCTGTTGACTTGCTGATGACCCGTCTCAAACTCTTCTAAAAGCTCTTTCCCATCCATGCCCTGATTATGCCTATGGTGGAACTCATTTTAAATTTCTCAGCTTCATGATTGAAATTTAACTATGACTTCATAGAGTACAGCTATTTCTGAATGTTTCCGTGAGACAAAGCAATGGCAGAACTTTGAAATTGCAATTAAGTAATTCAGTTCAGGGCCAGTAGATGCTCAAAGTAATATCATTGGAAAATAGAAACTGAGGATCATTTGTATTTAAGTTGAAATCAATCAATCAATACATCTGCTTCATAAAGTATCAAATAGCCAAAATTCATCAAATGTTTCCATATACCAACAATTCTTACCGTAAATAGATCCTTCTCCATTGCTGCTAATGCCTTGCCTGTGGATTGGGAGTGGGATGGTATTCTCGAACATATGGAAAGGGAAAAATCTCTAATATACTGACATAACCTATTTATATGGTATAGTAGAAAAAGCCATGAGTTCTTTCCATAAAATTGTGTGATCTTGGACAATTCATTTTACCTTTCAGGGCCTTATTTTCTCCTTATGAAAAATGAGTGGATTTTTGACCACATCTATTCTTGATCTTTCTGAACTCTGACATTTTATATTTTATAAACAAAACTAGGACTTTATAAACTTATGCTTATGTTATTATAAATATAAGCAGTCTATGGAGTGCTGGACAATGTTAGGAAGACTTGAATTCACATTCAGCTTCAGATACTACTTCCTAGCTGTAAGTGTTGGGAAAGTTACCTCAGTTTCCTTTCCTATAAAATGGAGATAATATCATCTGGCTCCCAGGATTGTTGTGAAAATAAAATGAGATATATGCAAAGTGCCATATCAAGTCTAGCCCTTAACTAAATAGTAGTTATACATACTTCTGTATTACTTATTTACTTCATGAAAGTAAAAAGTTATTGTGAAATTATAAATCTTAGATTCAACTTTAAGAAATTAGAGGGGATTGTATAAAATTAGAGTATAATTTAAAATGTTGGCCATATTGCAGTTTAAATGGCTATGCATATGAACACTAGTGTTTTGTAGTAATTATGCTTTCTTCTAGTGTAACTGCCATCAGAGATTGTGTATATAAATGTAAGTAAAGATAATGAATGCTATTATCTACAGTATTTGAATTAATGTGAACTCATATCTCAAAAACAACTTATGGTGATTAAATGAAACTTGATTAGAAAGGGCATAAAAGCCTATAATTTAAAAAAAAAATTCTTTTTACCTGCTTGAAGTACTTTCCATAATGATGGATTCCTATACTTGGTCTGTGAAAGGTGTGTGAAAGGTACAATATCACTCAGTGGCTAATAATAGATGATATTTGTGTTGCTTCTTTACATATAGTGGCATATTTGTTCAGTCCTATGACCATTAGGTCTTTTATTTAATCAATGCAGTAAGTCTGTATTTCAGATATTCCACAAGGAATAACTAGAAATAAATGCTTATTTAATCTAGGACAATTTTGACTTCAATATAGGTAAATGCTATCTTTCTCAAGCCAGAAAGGAAGGGTAGCTAGCTTTTGTTTCAGGTTGAGTGATAGAGAGCCGTTGCATTTTTTGCTAAATTTTAAAATTTTGGATTAAAAATATCACTTAGGATCTTTACACATAGTTATGTTAAAACTGCTTTTCTTGTTACCAGTCTCTTCCCTATTCCTTGCCACTGGGTTTGGTAGATTCTGTCTTCATCTTTTCTATGTGTTCATTCACCTTTTCAGTTCATTCACCTTTTCAAAATTAAATTTAAGTAAAAGAAGATTATAAATATCAGGTCTGTTTTTGTGAAATATAGGTGTACCAGGGATCAGATAGAAGTCATGTCTTAAAACAGAACTTGGCCAAAAGCTCTGTGTGTGTGTGTGTGTGTGTGTGTGTGTGTGTGTGTGTGTGTGTGTTCATCTATCCATGATTCATTCTGAGGGCTGTTTTAGCCTTCATAAAATATTCATGCTAGTTGTGCATGGTTCTATAATTGCCATCTCAGGCCTTGAATTATTTATAGGTTGTACTGTTCACATAGTCTCATTTACTGATAGAGAAGATAACACCATACAAGAGGATCCCAAACACTCTAATGCCTGTTACTTTGCATTAAGTAGTGGAATTATATTACTGTAGGTGTAAAATGCTGGCCCTTTTTTCTCCTCTCCCTTTAATATATCATTTTTGTATTTATAATATGCTAATTGTCAGGATGCTGTTAAGCCTCATAATTCCTGCCGAGTTTTGCAGAAATCAAGATGTGGCTGAAATGACTTAGCTCTTGATCCCAGAATGATTGTTCTAAAAAACTGTCTTTATACACAGCATAATTTATTGAAATGATGTATGACTTTACATGCATACCTGAGACCCTTTGTTTTGTACTATTGATCAGTTGGCTTGTCTCACTGTTAACCAACACACACTTAGACTTCTAAGGCAGTTATTTACCAAGAATGTTTTTAAGTTGTTGTACCCAATTAAAAGCCGCATCTCAATTCATGTGGGTGAAATGACCTCACATTTTCATTCAGTGCCACTCATTCATTTTATCCCTTTCCTTCCCAATTTTCATGAATTGTGTAATTATTCCATCTGTACTATATAGGCTGTGCCTTAGGCAGGAAGCACAGGGTACATACATTTTAACTTCTTTTTCTTTCTTTCTTTCTTTCTTTCTTTCTTTCTTTCTTTCTTTCTTTCTTTCTTTCTTTCTTTCTTTCTTTCTTTCTTTCTTTCTTTCTTTCTTTCTTTCTTTCTTTCTTTCTTTCTTTCTTTCTTTCTTTCTTTCTTTCTTTCTTTCTTTCTTTCTTTCTTTCTTTCTTTCTTTCTTTCTTTCTTTCTTTCTTTCTTTCTTTCTTTCTTTCTTTCTTTCTTTCTTTCTTTCTTTCTTTCTTTCTTTCTTTCTTTCTTTCTTTCTTTCTTTCTTTCTTTCTTTCTTTCTTTCTTTCCTTCTTTCTTTCTTTCTTTCCTTTTCTTTCTTTCTTTCTTTCTTCTTTCTTTCTTTCTTTCTTTCTTTCTTTCTTTCTTTCTTTCTTTCTTTCTTTCTTTCTTTCTTTCTTTCTTTCTTTCTTTCTTTCTTTCTTTCTTTCTTTCTTTCTTTCTTTCTTTCTTTCTTTCTTTCTTTCTTTCTTTCTTTCTTTCTTTCTTTCTTTCTTTCTTTCTTTCTTTAGATTAATCAGTCATGGAATTTACTTTTTAGCTATGTTTTTTTTCTTTTTTTCCAAGATCACCAGGTTCATAGCAAATCATAACACAAGAGCTGATGTACTTTAACGCTCTACTGCCCTAGTGGCAGCTCATACATTTTATGCTGGGGTGGAAACTTCCGCCCCTGTACAAACATGCTTGTGGATCCCCCTGGGTTCTCCCATCTTACCATTTCTATCTTTCTTCTTAACCTCACACCTTTTTCCCTCCTCCCAACTCTTATATAGGGTCTCTGCTTCCTATGCATTTGCTGCTTCAGTTAAAGTGATGAGCAGATGAGCAAATGCAAGAGGAGGAAGCAGCCTTGAGAAAGTAAGGAAGGAAGATGCCTAAGACTCTAAGAAGGGGGAAGCAGAAAGTATATTCCAAGTGTTGCTATAGTGCTGAGAGGAACTCAGGGTATGAAGGATATTCAGTCATTCTTTTCTTTGACAGAAAGAGAAGTTCCAAGTTAATTCACACACACAATTTTACATATATGATATATATATATATGCATACAATTTCACATAGGATTACATGTGCATACTTATATATGTACATATACATTCATGCTTATATGCACACATACATATATACTAGTATACATGTATATACACACATATACATATATACATATGCAAACATGCATACATTAATAACAACAACAACAGTAGTCAGCATTTATATATTTCCTGTTATGTGCTAGGCTTTAGGCTGAGCACTTTTCACATATTCTCATTTGATCTTCACAACAATCCTGAGAAATAACTGCTCTTACAGTTGAGGAAACTGAGGCAAAAAAGGTTAAGTTATTTACTTTAGGTTACATAATAAGACTGGATTTGAACTCAGGTCTTCCTGACTCCAGGAAGCATTCTATACATTAAGCCACCTATTAACCTCTTTAACCATCTTATTGTTAAAAATGTTTCTAATTACTACATATCTTCATGAGTAACTCATTTCATTCTCATTCATTTCTCATTCATTCTTTTACTTGACCATCACAACAATATTATTAGGAGCAAAGAAAACAGTTCTTTTAGATATAGACACAGTTCTCTTTAGATTTATAACTGAAATAGATAAGGAAACTGAGATGCAAAGAGGGAAGTGGCTTGCCCAAGGTTAAGGGCTATTAAGTGAAAAATCAAGTGTTAGAGCCCAGGTTCTCTGAATCCAAATTCAGTGCTTAAAATCTCTATTTTACATATAAGGAAACAGATTAGGAATGAAGTGACTTGTTCAAGGTCATGAAGTTAGTTGATTAAACAAAAATAAAATGGATTTTGATTCTTTCTGAATCTTTTCTAAATCAATTAATCCAATTTTTGACTTGGTAAAGACAATATGGTGAACACAATTGATTCATTCTTTGAGGGACAAGCATATTGTAAGGCCCTAAGATCTACTTGGTAAGCATCAATGATCATTGTAAAATATATGTATTTAAGTTCAATCCAATCCAATAAGCATTTGTTAAATGCCTGCTATGTATAAGACATTGGGTTCTGAGCTGGGAAAATGAGCTTTTAGTAAGTGTCTATTATATGTTTCTCTAGGATGCAAAGATTTTTTTTTTAAATGACCTTTATATAGATCATGTTCAATTCAATAAGTATTTTAAAATGTCTACTATATGTAGGGAACTTGATTAGGGAAGTAAAGATTAAAAAAGCAAAGACAAGCCTTTTGAGGAGCTTATAATCAACTAAATTCAGTTATATAAGGCACTGTACTGAGAGATGGCAGAGACAAAAATGAGATAGTAATTGACTCCAAGGAGCTTGTATTCTACTGGAAAACATATAAAATGTATATCATGCATACTATTAGAGGGGAGATGATATCCAGAAAAATAAATATAATGCAAAATCCAATATATTGGCAACCATCTCTGTAGAAGTTATAGAAATCATAGTGATTGTAGCCCATTGGCCATCCAATTATTTTTCCTAAAAAAAAAAAAATCACTTGCATTAGCTTACTTTGCTGTCCTTGGCTGCTTTTTCCTAAAATTAGAAAGCTGGTGGAAAATTCCAGATAGTTGATTCTTCTTATCTTAGCCTGATTCCGTGTATTTGAAACCTCATTGGGAATTTTGAAACTGAAGCAACAATTTATAGTCAGGAAGAACTGAATTTAAATTCTCTCTCAAACATTTTCTAGCTCAGTCACCCTCGGCAAGTTATTTAATTTGCTACCTGCCTCAATTTCCTCATCTATCAAAAAACCAACTGTCTAGGGTTGTTATGAGGAACAAATGAGAAGAACTTGGCAAACAAAGTGTTGTAGCAAAATAGCTATTATTATTCTAAATGAAAGATCATAGATATAAAAATAAAAATATAGGGATTATCTAATTCCAATAATCTTATAGGATATCTTTGACACTCCAAGTTAGCTGTGCTATTTCTTTTTGGAAGATTGATTCAGTATAGTATAACAAGGAAAAAATTGAGGAGAGCCAGGTCCTAATCTAGGCTTTAGTACTAAAAATTGTGAGACATACAAGTCACTTAATTTCCCTGGGCCTCAGTTTCCTCCTCCGTAAATGAGGATATTGGACCAAGATGCTACGTGATCTCTGAAGTTCTATTCAACTTTAATATGTTACGATTGGTTAGTTAAAAGATCTCTTTTTCATGCCTATGACACTCAGCTTATATCCCATATATCTGAATTATCCTATCATAAATAAGACTACATTTCTTTGTCTATCTTCAAGGAACCAAATATGGCAGTCTATAAAACTGACTTTTAGGAAATTTTTCCTATGTTGAAATTAAAAAAAATATGTTTATGTTATTATTACTAACACCAGCATTTGTGTTCATATTAACATCTTGCTTCCAGGAAATTAAAAATGTACTATAAGTATTATTTGATAGATGATGTTACTATTTCTATTTTTGAGAAAAACTTGAATAAAGAAGCTGGAGTGTGAGAAGTTACTGTGATGTGAGTCTTGGCCTTCTAAATGCCTGATGTTTAGTTTGTCTCTTAATCTGTTTTTGTGGCGCTCCATCAATCTACATGCCATAAGCAAAAATTCCACTGCTCTCCAAGTGTCTTTGGCAAAACCTTTTCATTGGAATGCCATTTTGCCTGATTATAATCAGTGCATGGGCAGAAACTGGACAAAAATATGGGGATTAAATACATTCTCCTAGATTCCCAAGGAGGAGCCACTTGAAGATTGTGAGACAATCTTCTATCTTGTGGACATTGTAATAATAGAATGAGGACAAGACCAGGTTTTAGGAGACCTTTGGATTGTAGTCCTAGCTTTCCCTCTAGTTGTATGACTTTTGGCAAAACTCATGATCTCTCAGGATCTCATCTTCCTCATTGGTAAAATGAGGTTGAACCAGATGATCTCAAAGGTCTTTTAAGTTCTCACAAAATAAATTATTTTCTAGGTCTCAGTATGGTTGATTCTATTTAAGTACCTACTTTGTGCCAACTATTATTGATGCAAGGATAAAAATGAAAACAACTTTTGTGCTTCAAGGCCTGATATTTTATTGGGTCTTTATATGAGGGACCTATATTCCTCTGATCCTCTGAACTTTTCCTCCTTAGATCTTTGAGTAAACGCAAAGAAATAGAATTGATCACTAGTCATGTCATCCTCAATATGAGTTACAGAATTGAAGCCAACTAAAAGACCTAGAGAAGAGATTTTCCAACTTTCCAACATTCTGTAAATGTGAAAGAGTAATTTTATTAATGAGAAAATATACATAGTACTGAGGAGTTATAATAATAGGCTAAATTCCCAATGAAAATGGAACAATTGGGCAGAAGGGCAAAGTTTTGAAAGTAGAAGGAAATGGTGAAATATGGGATTTGAAAAAAATTACATTGCAGGGCCATGAGTCAAAGCCAAAATTTTTTTGAAAAAATATTAAAAAACAAACCCATTTTGAGAACTAAGAAATTCTTGAGGAAATATGTCTATGACTGAGAAATTTACTTATTTCATATGGTAAAACATTGCAAGGAAGAAGAAAAATGGCTTTTGCTTCTCTTCCCCACACTACTTTCTCTAGAATGGGCTGAACTAGAAAATGTTTTCCCTATGGACCCTTCAGGATAAGCAATAGCACATTGTCATGCAGATCTTTCTTATTCCATGGGGGATTTCATAGAATCTGAGAAGGCTCTCTTTGCAAGAAATTCAGCTTTTCTGCTGTCTTTTCTGGAATTGATATCTTCATATAGGAGCAGAAGCTGTCTCCTATACATGCACTGGGAACCACACTTTTCTTAACATTTATAATGGGGAAAAAAACCAAAACAAAAACCTGAGGCACTACCTCTTTTACCTTTTTGTTTTTCCTTCCTGACCCCTGCCAGTGTTATTGCTATTAAGGGTTAGATCTGCTATACTCACTACAGTTTGGACATCATTCCCCTCTCTCTGAATACACCAACATTGAGAAAAGTGGAAGTCTAATGATTCACTTTGGGGGTAGTTAAGTTTTTAAATTAAAGTGCATTTCAGCTATTTTTCTCCTCTGGAGTCAAGTGGACTTCAATTCCCTTTAAGTGACTGTTAACTGGTTTTATGAAACTGCTTTGCATTGTTTTAATTGTTTTCAATATGAAAAATGTTGAAATATTCTCCACTTTGGACTATGGTTGGCTCCTTTCCCTCTCCCTCTCCCTTTGCCAGATGCAACCCTCTTGTTTCCCTTGACCATTGCACAGTATTTTCAGTGTCTTTATTACCTCTAAAGTTGTGCAAACGGCAAGCTGCCAGGACACCAAGTCATCACTTAACTTTAATTGGTCAACTAGCCTTTCCCGTTGTGCTGTGCATGCGGGCACGCGGTGCGTGACCTTAGACTGCACTTTGAAACAGTTTTCTTCAGCACCAGACATTGCCCAATTATGGGGAGTATAGAGCAGCAATGCCCTGGCGCTGCCTCCAGATTGCCCTCAGACCCATTAGTTTAGATGTGTCGAGTGTGTTAGCACTTGAACAAGAAAACATTCACATACCCCAAGAAAACAAATTGGGAAATGCACTCTCTTCCTAGACAAAGTGCAGCCTGAGTAATTTCCTAATAAAAATGTAATGAAAACATATTTGTAACGCTTGATATTTTATTCTCCTTTAAATTACCTAAAGTGTTGTGGGATATATACGTGGGTGTGTATATACATTCAATCTTAGCTCTTTAACATCTCCAATGTGTAGATCTGGTCAGACTAAATTCCTGTCCACACATAAATATGAAAATCTTTATAAAGCGTCTGGATTTGTAATGTGTGGGACTTAGGGGATTTAAATCTTGAAGCAATTATTATTTATTAAATGGAGGAAATGAAATAAGAAAAATCAAACTAAAAAAAAGCATTTCAGTTTGTTGGACTCTCCATCTTGCTGGGAATGCTAATTCGAGTCATGGTGCCTGTGCTTCAGCCAAATCTCCATGC
Organism: Sminthopsis crassicaudata; assembly: GCF_048593235.1. NCBI lineage: Eukaryota > Metazoa > Chordata > Mammalia > Dasyuromorphia > Dasyuridae > Sminthopsis > Sminthopsis crassicaudata. Next base: position 408,479,335 of record NC_133618.1, on the reverse strand, counting down.
CATATTACTAGGCAAAGAATCTTTAGGTTCTCATGTACCTGAATAGGCAGTCTCTCCTGGCAGAAAGATAGCTTAGTTTCTAAGCTATCTTAGAATAAGATGTTTAGGGATCAATTAGATTTAGTAGATACAGTGGAGTTAGTGTCTAGAGGATTTATTCTTCATATAAGGATTATATTAATTGACCTTTAAGATTCTTTCTAATTCAGAGATACTAATGATATTATAAATAAGCAAATATTCATAAATGAAAACCAAACAAATGAGGACTTTTTTGTGAAGGACAAATGAGATATTGTCCTTGTGAGAGTACTCTGAAGCTTATTGATGTCAACATTTGGGTTTTGAACTCATGACTTTATAGTAAAGGAAGACAGAGATCCAACAAGAACAACAAAAAGGAGGTGTGAGGTTGCCATCTTGAAAAATCAGATATGGGGCAGAAAGTGATAGAGATGTACCCACTACAGGGCCTGTGAAGAAGAAGTCATAGTTAGCCCTAGGTGAATACTTCAGCCCTTGAGATTGCTCTGTCTTTTGGTATATACATATATATATATATATACATATATATATGTATATATATGTAAATATGAATTTTATTTGTTCTGATTTTCAAGAAAACTATTGTTTGCCCTTCTGACTATTTGGTATCTTGACTCCTGTGCAAGAGAGAGTATTTAATAGAGCTATATATGGAGATCCAGATGTCCTTCCTCAATCTCAAAGCTGCCATGATACATGTAAAGAACAAAGAAAGCCAAAGGTTTAAATAACTTTAAGAAAATGAAATTTCCCAGAGGACACAAGTTCCAAGAGGAAACATTGAAAACTATTTACACTCCAAGTCTTGGATTGCTTTTCCCCCCTTTTTTCCTAATATACACTGGGGGCTTATAAGCAAATTTGAATTATTCATGTCCTCTTAAAAATCAACAAACCTTTGTAACACAGAGATATTATCAATTTTACTTCAAAAAGTTAGTTCTTTAGGTGCTAGGATATAAAATTTTAGGATTCAGTGTTTTAAAGATGAAAAATGTTTTTGATATCATCTAGTAGAATTCTCTTATTTTACAATGAGGAAACTGAGACTTGGAGAAAAAAAGTAAGTTGACTAAGCTAACATAGATGGCAAGTTATAGATGTTTATAATACTCTTTTGTATCAATGTGCCATTAGTGTTCTAGCCAGTCTGATAAACACAGTGGCAATAGAAATTGTAGCAGATTTCAAAATGGCATTGATTATTGGTGATGGTCATTGTATCCTATATTTAGACATTGAATTCCGTGAGAAAGAAAGTCTGAGGATGGGGTGAAGATCATATAGCAATTTATTGCAAATTATTCAGCATATTTGTATTGTGTGTCTATATGTATGTGCATGCACTTAGATGTATGTAATATGTGGCTATATATATGTATTACTGGAATCCCTAGTGTATAGTTTATAGTTTGGAAGGAAATCATCCTCCATCATTCGTCACTGCCTTGCTGCTGTAGACTGGGCCAGCACATCATTTGTTAACAGCGACAAAGCCGCACTCATAAACGCCGACATGTTACATTAATTTATAGGCACTGAGTGACTTATTAAAAGTGACGTGTGAAATATAACAGGGCCCTGTATGGATGATTAGGTTTCGGGCTTTGAATTGTTGACAAGGCAGGGGTAATGAATTGCGGGACACAAGCTCATGTGTTTCCCCCTCATTAGTCAGTATTAGCTGCATTAATAGTAATAATTGGATATATTCATCATTTAAAATGTTTTAATAAATGTTTGGACAGCACCTGATCGGGGCTGTCAAATATTAGGCTGGAAGGCTTGTGACAAGAGAAAAATTATGATATTCCTTAGGTAGAGATTTATTCTGCTCTGGAGGTGAAAGTCTAGCCTTGGCCCTCTCAGAAACTATGGGATGAGATGTTATGGGGAGAGGATACAGCTCATGGTAGCCTAGAAATTCAGTCATCCTCTGTTCTGTATGAAATTATTATTAAGCAGAGGGGGAGGATATTTCCAAGGAGAATGATTTACATTTGGTGTGCTACAGAGGACCTTTTGTCTATGAATGGTTAGGTCAGTTAGTATTTTTAATGACAATAACAATAACAATGATAGTGACAACAACAATACAGGACAATGTTTTTGTCACAAGAAATGATGGAAAAGTTATCTTTAATGGGCCTAGACTTAATGAGTGATGCAGATTATTCAAGGAAATAGTAGAAGCTATATAACAAGCCACTGCAGTTTGTAAATATTTAGTGCCCACTGAATACTTAGAAAGATATAATTTGATAGGCAGAAATAAACACCGAAAGTAAATATCTTTTATTTAAGGATGAAAAATTCCCATACCATAAATATAGTCCTCAAATATCACTCTTGAAAGTTAAATAAACTACAGGAAACAGGCTTCATCACAGGCAAAATCTTTGCCCACAATTATCTAGTAATAACATGTTTTCTCAAAAATCTAGGAATCCTTTCAATAGATTCACCAAATGAAATACTATGAATCTTCAAATTGTATAGAAAGAAAAACTTTCAAAATGTAGAGCTAGTACAAGAAATGAAAATCACATGAGAACAGGATGAAGTACTTATAACATTTGTCATCCCTTCCATTACTGAAGTTGTTTTTAAGAGTTCATTGAACCTAAAAAAAGCTTACATTTTAATATTTTATCCAAGAGAAGTTAATTGATTATTTTATCAATATGTGCACTATTCATTAAATATAAAAGAATAAAATAGCATTACAGTGATGTCCTAAGACCACTCTTATGTGAGCTCTTTTGAACTAAAAGACAATAATAACAACATGAATGATAATAGTTGACATTAGCACTTTAGGGTTTACAAAGTGCTTTATAGAAATATTTGATTTGGGAAAGCACAAAATGAACAGAGGAGCTCCCAAGTTTGTTTACTATGTAGACTAGTTAGTCTTATCCCATTCCACTGCCTCAGATTGTGCTTTTATCCTTGGCCAGTGATCCTGGAAATACCAATCATAACAGTAGGGCATAGATGGATAAACACACATTCATTACCATTATTAGATATATGACTCCAAATGTTTGGTCTTCTGTTTGGACTTCCTCATGGGATTCTTCAGTGCTGTATACAAAGAGGAGAGCAAGAGCAATCTCTCAGGTAACTGAGGAAGCTTAAACAGCATTCTCCTTTAATAGAACTAGAAAAAATAATTATTTCCCTTTTCCCCAACCTTTTACTTAGAAAATCAGAATAGACCCTTTCATTCTCCATTTTTTACATTGTATGTGCAACTATCATTTGAGAATTAGGTTTCTTTAATCACTTTGTGTGTGTGTGTGTGTGTGTGTGTGTGTGTGTGTGTGTGTGTGTGTGTTTCCAACCTTGTTTTTAAACAATCTATTCCTTCCTGTTATATCATTAGTTGTAAGTTATTGTCCCTCAAATGAATCTTGTGAATTTCCATCCTTGTAATCTTGAAGGAAATTATGTTCTCTGAATCTTAGTTTCTTTTTCTGCCAAATTAAGGTATTATTTAGATTTCTTAGGACTTTCCCACCTCTGACTTATGCACTTTTTAACTTATTCTCTATGTCTTTTCCATCTCACTACCACCCTGAATTGATTGACTCTATGAAAAACTTCATCTTAGTTGAAATCATGAGTAAAATCTGGTTACTTCCTTAGGCCAGATAAGCTTTTAGAAATGACATAAAACCAAAAAAAAAAAATAGAGTGGTGGCAATAGTTTTTGATATGCATCCCATAGTTCTTTCTTGAGACATATAGACACCTACCTACTCTCTGGTTTGGTTTATGCACTTTATCCTGCTTTTACATGGACAGATCTGCTTTCCCAAAGAAGGACCACCACAATAGAGTTATACTAAAATTCTCTCAATGTGCTCAGAGTAACCTTGTTAAGGGGGAAATATACTTCCGATACACACTGTTCTAGCTTTAGAGCCTCCCACTGATACATTTTATACAACAAGCCATTCACAATAATGATACTTTTAGATGTCAAAAATAACCCTTTATTTGATAACAAGGTAAAAGAAATAATATCACAAGTACTTACAATCAAAGTAAGTGCATAAAAAAATAAACATCAAAATCTATACATAAAGCTGTGTTACTCTCTTCTACCAACAAATTCAATAAAGGTGTAGGAAAGCATGTATTTATTTTCAGGGAAACTCATGAGAGAGAAAAACCAGTGATCTCAGGACAACTCATAATGTTGGACCACAGACTTTGATGATGTCATTGGATCATTTATGAACATAGACTTCACATGAAATTCCTTTTTTATTAACTGCTAGCCTCTTGAACACACCACTGCCTTTTAACTGGATAAATCCTCTGCTCTAGTATTCTCAAACATAGCACTTATAAGCTTTTTCAATATATAAACTTTAAAAGACCATTTAAAATAATTCTTAATTAAATTCTTTACTTCTCTTTGAACTAGAAAAGTACAAAGTTCAGCAGACTGTCTATCTCTGCACTATAGAGATCAGCACAGTTATTTGGTCCCTCACCAGAATGATAAATAATCCAGGTTTATCAAATAAGCATACATTTTGGGTTAACTCTGATCAAGACAAAGTAGCCTACTGGGTAATTCTTACATAGAAAAGAAGTAGTCATACTTAGTTTTTACATTTTCCCTCTAAAAACCAGAGGGACAGAAATTTTTCATTTTTTTAATGCTTTAAATGGCACTGGAGGGAAGTACCTAGAACTTAAGCTCTGAACCTCTCTTCAGCCAACCAGGAATCACATCACTAAAACCTTCTACCAGCTTCCTGCTTCTTCTTTGGTCTCTTCAAACAGTTCCTTAACCATTTGATCAAGAATACTTGTTCCCTTTGGATTTGTAGCTACTTTTCTTAACTGATGCTGATTTTTCTCTCTTCATTTGCAGAAGTTTTAACTCTGCTATCTAGTACATCTCCTGCATACACACTCAAAGACTCTTTGCAGTCAATGACTCGTTTTTCACTTACAATATAACAATTCACCAAATTTCACCAAAGAAATTAGTATTTCTTTTTTAAAAGATTCTAAATATGTATATCCTCTTTCATTTTTTAAAGGTTTAGCCTCTTTAGTCCTGAAAATTATATACAAATAAGCTGAAGGACCATAGCTCCCTGCAGCTCAAATTATTAACTGTGGTTCTTTTTGAACCACACTTTGTTTTGAGTCCTTTAACTGTATTTCTTCATACTCATATTTGTCCACCTTTTACAAATAAATGTTTCTCTCTGCCTCCTTAAATTATCAAAATCAGCCAACAATTAGGAAGAATCTATGAAGAGCCTACCTTGTTCTAGATAGATACTATTCAATAGTTCAATTTCTATCCAGAACATTCACATTTCATCAGAAATTTGTGTCTTCTCGTATTATATTTTAATAGTTAAAAAAAACTAAAGTTGTTTTCTTACTCTTTTCAGTCATAAAAATATTTATCTATATCAGCCACAATATCTTGCATCCTTAACCACTGATTTATCCCTTTTCCACCACACAGAAATACCTTTTCTGACTCCTTGAGCATTAAACTACTCTATATACATCCTAAAGGGACAGCATATGGAATCATCATTGTATTCAGTTTTATGGTCATTCTGATATGTCATTTTAACAGAGACAAAGATAGAGGCTGGACTTGTGGTATTATTAACATAAGGAACTTAAAAATGGAAAAAGTTCATCTATCAGTGAATGTCAGTATCTTCTGAGCAACTTTTAAGTACTGAATATCTACCTGGGATACTAAGAAATAAACTGAGTTAGAGACACAGTCAATCTTTGGGTAAGATAGGACTTAAACTGAGACTTTCCTGGCTCTGAGAACAGGTTTATCTATTATGTCACACTGTTTCTTGAGTCATTTTAATATTATTTTAACTTCATATGTTAATTTAAAACCAAGTATGTCCTTGGAAGTGTGAAATATCTATTAGTATCAAAAATATCAAATGAGAATGAATTATATTAGTATAGTATTGATGATAAACTAGATTAGAAATCTTTGCAACTCTAATTTACTTTAGAAATGCTTTTTATAGACTATTACAACTGGAATATGATCTATTCTAATCCCTTCACTTTACAGATTAGAAATTGAGGCCCTAAGTGATTTTGTGCCAGAACTGACTGACTTTGTATCACAGATTAGCTCCAAAGTATTATAAAGATCTGTTCATCTTATGCCCAGTCTGGTGGCTTTTTAAGGAAAACAAAAAGAGCTATCCATTTTCATAAGTAAAGGTTATTTTGTTCTATTGAAGAAGAGTGGGAACCAGACTTTTACTATGGAAGATTACCTATGGCATATCATAAATGTTATACTTTATTTAGAAAGGAGAGTTTTGGAGTGGAATTAATCTTGTGAGTTTCGGCAATAAGGATCCCTAAGGTATCCTATGTGAATATAGGTTTATTTTCTTCATTTATATACATAAAGTACCATGTGAAGTCCCACTTATATAAACATGAGATTGCTATTGTTAACAGGATAATTTCTAAGTCACTCTTGATAAGATGAAGTGAACTTTAGGACTTCTAAAATGTGACTTCTTTATCTCTCATATATTTATTAATCCAACTGAATTATAAATAACTTGATTTGGTTACTCTATCTTTCACATAAGTTAAACAGTATGGACAAATTAGTTGATGGAAAGCTTGTCTGTTAAGCATCTATTTTTCAGTAAAAGCTAAAAATTGACCTAAGGTCAAATTCCTCTTTACTATCTAAAATGAATAGGAAAGGTGAAATTGAACATACATTTGATTTCTATTCATTTCCCTAATGCATGGGTATTGATGACCAGTATATTGTTGGAAAAAATATCTAAAAGTAAACATAAATTTTTGATATGTACGTAATATGGAGAAAAGAAGGAAGGAGTTCCATGGTATAGGGTGAAGATGATGATGAATTGGTTTCTTTTGCTGATTATTTATGTATGTTATTCCCACAAACCATGGGTACCTCTCAAGGCTTTGTCCTAGGCCTCTTCCCTTTTCCCTCTACTATCTCAGCTTGGTGATCTCATCAGCTCCCATGGGTTCAATTATCATCTTCATGAAGATGATTCCCAGAGTTATATAACAATCCCTAGTTTCTCCCTGACTTACAATTATTTCTCTCCAATTGCTTTTTGAATATATTGAACTGGATATTGGATAGGCATTTTAAACTCAACATGTTATGCTAAAACAGAACTCATTATAATTTTTTTCATATTACACATATTAGTCTGAACTTAAACCCCAAGTAATATGAACGCTTAGAGACTTACATAAAACTGCAGCTTTCTATTAATTGCAGCTACTTTTCGAAGTATATAAGTTCAGTTTATAGTTTTCAAAGCTGTTTCTTTCTGAACCTTTTTCTTTTCTTTCTTTTTGCTTTGAGGCAATCTGGGGCTAAGTGACATACCTTAGGTCACATAGCTAATAAATGTCTGCAGTTAGATTTGAATTTACCTCCTGACTTCAGGGCCAGTACTCTTTGCACTGTGCCACCTAGCTGTCCCTACTCTTTTTAGTTTCAAAAAAGATGCTTTAGTAAGCCTTCTTTTTTTGTTCTTTTCTTTCTTTTCTTCTTTCCTTCCTTTTTCCCTTCCTTTCCCTTCTTTTTCTCCTTCCTTCCTTCCTTCCTTCCTTCCTTCCTTCCTTCCTTCCTTCCTTCCTTCCTTCCTTCCTTCCTTCCTTCCTTCCTTCCTTCCTTCCTTCCTTCCTTCCTTCCTTCCTTCCTTCCTTCTCTTCATCTTACTCCCTATTAGAAAAATAAAAGTTTTTAGTTTGTACTCAGCACTGTAGGCATTGCAATAAAGATGAATGAGAAGTGGTCTTTATATTTAGGAAGCTTAAAGTCTAGGCAGTATTATATTTATAAGATTAATGGAGTTGTAAAATATGGTATCATTTATCAATATTAACTATCAAGAGGCATCATGAAAAAGTGGGTAGAGAGCTTGATTTGGAGTTAGAAAGACCTAAGTTCAAATCTCACCTATGGCATTTATGATCAGAGGCAAATCACTTATACTCTCTAAGCCTCAGTTTCCTCAATTGTTAAATAAGGAAAATGCCTGCAGTATCTGCTTCACAGGGAGATTGTGAAGCTCAAATATGATAGTATATATAAAGCATTTTGGAAAATGAAAAGCACTATGTAAGTGTCATCTGCTTTTTTTCTTTGCCATAAAGAAAGAGCAGATATTTTCTATAGAAAAATATCAGTTATAGACACTGCACTTGTTTATTGCCATAATCATGAATTACTACAATTTTTAAAATTACATGGTGTAATTTCATAGGATTTTATAATTTTGAGAGCAAAGGAAACTTGGAGCTCATTTAACCCAATGCTTTCATTTTATAAGTGAGAAGATTAAGGTCAAAGGAAGTGAAATGACCTATCCAAATAAGAATACAAACAAGAACTTACAAAAGCTTCTTGAAATTAAGTTTTCTAACTCCAAATCTAGTGCTCTTGCCATAGTGCTCTTTCTTCCTTCACAAGATTTATTTGTGCTTCAATGTACTAAGCTTTTACATGTTAACAGGAATAAATGCAAAGTTCTCTGGGGTAAAAAAATCATTTACATTTATATAGCATGGGGAGAACTGGACTTTGCAGCAATTTACTTGAAAAAAAGACCTGGAGTTTTAATTGACCGATAAACTCAAATCAGGCCAACACTCTAATGTAGTAAGAAGCAATATGGCAGTGAAAACAGTGCTGAGTGTGGAGGTAAAGGAAACAGAGGGGTTTGGTTCTCATCTTTGAACTGCTTCTTTTTTGATCTTGGGTAACTCACTTAAATCTTGCATGGACTTTCTTGACTTAGAAGATGAGAAGATTGGACTAGATGATCCCTGTGGTTCCTTCTCTAAATCTCATGAAAACAGTGTTGTATTAGCCTACGTGAATAGAAATACAATGTCTAGAACATGAGACATTAATAGTCATTCTGTTTTGTGGGAGGTCATAGCTAGAAAACAGTGTTCAATTCTGAATATACTAGGGAAGGAGGTGACTAGTGTGATAAAGGGACACAAAACTATGTCATAAACTCATTAAAGGAACCATGGATATTTAGCCTAGAGAGGAAAATATTAAGAGGATATGAGAAAGCTATCTTCAGTTATTCAGAGAGCTGTCAAATGGAAGAGTTGAACTGATTGATTCTATGTGTTTCAGAGAATTGGGACCACTGGAGAGAAGTTTACAGGGAGGCAAATTTAAGTTCAATATGAGGTTATAGATTCATTGCCTTTCTGCTGGTAGACAGCTTAGAAATCATTGTATACCAACTCTTTCCTTTCATAATAAGGAAAATGGGACCCAAAAAGATGAAGTGATTTGACATTGTTACATACCTATTAAGTCATTTAATCAGAACTTGAATCCAAGTCTGATTTCAAGCTTAGTTTTTATTTTTTGAGACTGTCTTACTATTTTGTCCAAGTTGGAAATACCACAACTCAAGGGCTAAATGCCATTATGGATCAACACTAAATCCTTGAGCTATTTTGTGTTTGACCTGGCCTGATTTTCCCCTCATTAAGCAGTCCAATGGGTCTCTGCTCCCTAGGACCCACCATATTGGTGCTATATTTAATATAGATACCTGATTATTTTCTCTATCACAACTCAGAACCTCAGTTCACGCTATCTATCAGCTGCAGCCTTTCAATGGTTAGTATTACAGGTCTGCTTCAGCACATCAAACTCTTCTTACTGCTCTTAACAATGAAAGGTATCTGAGAAATAGAATGATTTGCCTTATGATTTCTCTGGAAATGGGCTTTTAGGGGCCACTGATCACAAGTGCCTGTCAGAGATGCCATAAAAGATTCTGGCACTCAGTCAGAGATTGAACTAGATGATCTTTGAGGTCCCTTTCAACTCTGTGATTCCATGATTTCCTTGGAGTGAAGCAGTCCCGGATTCCTCTATATCTTCAGAAAGATAAAGGAACACTTTAGGTACATAAAGACTGTTTCATATCTCTTGTAGTTTAGAAGCTGAAACATACTATCTTCATGTTTGAAATAAACCCTGAGCTAATGAGTTTGATTTGCTCCCCAAGTAACTCTGCAGGAATTCTCTGCATCTGCTACCATTCACCTTCTGGTTCATGAGCATCAGCATGAAACTTTGGCACCATTTACTTAAAACATGTTTAGAATGTACTGAAGAAAAAGTCTGGATTATAGTAATGTTACTTTATAGGACTTGTGTTTATTATTACAGATGAAATTCTGTTTCATAAAAATTGAGATTATTGCCACATAGTGAATAACTAGAGATGTTTTTCATTAGTGCAATTTAGTTTTGCAAACACTCTTACATATGGTTTTATACAGTGAACCATGATAGTTTATATGTACAATTCACAACTTAAAGATTATATATGCTTCTAGTGCACTTGGTTCACTTATTATAGATGTCTTCAAAGCACCTGTGGCATCTTGTCATTCACATAGAGAAACATGAAGAAAACATAGATATTTAAGTATTGCAGCCTGTGGTAAGTAGATCTGCAGTTATTGTGTCTAAAGCAGATGCCCCATGAGAATGAAATGAAACTCATTTCATTTGGAATGAATTCAGTGTTAGAGCCTGTTCTTTTTAATTGTTTGAGAAATATTGACCTCAGGCGTGACTTCTTTCTGATAACATATATTTTATGTGATATTTTCTGTTCTTTTAAAGAAACATAGACATGAAAAAGAAGGGTTACCTGTGCTAGCTTTGCCATAAAGCCATGTTTTGATTCAATCAATAGAAATCTTACTCCTTGATTTATTTTATTTTACTTTAATTTTTACCTATTCATTTTTTTTGGTTTGGATAACAAAATAAGAGGCCCTAAAGCTCTTGAAGCCTGGGTTTTCCTTTAAAATAGACAGTATCCTACACTCTGCTCCCTGGATAAACATTATATATCCTATTAATGCTCTTCCCATGATGGGAATCCTTCCTTTTCCCAACATATTTTTGCTTTATTTTGAAAGAAGAATACATTCTTCATCCTCCAGTATTTATGATAGGATTAAGTTTCATTGCCACGTGGTTTCCAAACATGGTATCTTCTCCATTACTGATTGTAACTGAGATATTCTAAGATCTAGTCATTACTAAAATATTCCATAATTATGGTCAATGTGGATAGAAAAGAAATGTGGAGTAAGGGATAAGGGGTTGACATTGGTTCAAATATTGCCTTTGATATCTCTGACATGGACTAGCTTTGTGATCATAGGAAAGTCACCTTCCAGTGAACCATTCAGTGTTTTAGAAAACTTTAACTAAGATCTTGCCAATCTAAAGTGGTGGAAGTAGTTTCTATTTTGGAAGTGCCTTATGTCAGTGAAATCAGAGATCTAGAACAAAATCCCTGCTACAGGAAGCCTTTCCTAGGCAACCTTAATTCTAATCCCTTTCCTCTTTAGTTTTTCCAATTTCTCCTATAATTTGTTTGTACATAGTTACTGACTTGTTGTCTGTCCCATTAAACTGTGAGTTCCTTCAGAACAGAAATTACCTTTTGCCTTTTTTTTTTTTTTTTGGTATCTTCAGCACTAAGGACAGTGCATGCCACATAGTAGGTACATAATAAATGTTGAGTGACAAAACTAAATCAAAATGCAATAAATCTGCTGTATGTGATATTCATGATTAAAAAAAATTATGTGGTCTCTCTAGGCTTTTAGTGTTAGGACGTTCTCAGAGTTACAATCTTTCTTTGAACTTGTTCTCAGTGAAAATCACAGCTCTGTTCAACCAGTTTGGGATAGGAATTCCCCACACTGGTTTCTGGTTTTTTAACATTAAAGTTATATAATTTTATAAAAATTCCAAAGATATAATTCCTTTGAACTTAGCCTAAATTTAAAATTTTGTGTAATCTTTAAAGGGTAGCAGAGAAGTTGTCATATAATCAAGCTATAATGGTGTGTCTGTGTCCCAATGATCAGCCTAAGTTAGGAGAAATGTGTTATATAGTTTGGCTACAAGACAATACATGTTTTGGCCACAGTCATTATAAAAGACTGTCTACCAACTTTTAGACGATGCAGTTTATATTAGTAGATGCAGCATTCTTGCTAACAAAATAATGTAATTTTGAAAGAAAGTAAGTCAAATGATGATAGGTCCATCTTGATTTCCAAAAATCTGGGAATTACTTTTTTAAGACCAGTTACTTTTTTTTAAATTTAGGATCATATCAAATAGTAAACTGTCTATTTACAATTTATTTTTCTTTTTCAGAGCAATTAGGGTTAAGTGACTTTCCCTGGGTCATACAGCTATTTAAGTGTCTGAGACCAAATTTGAACTCAGATCCTCCTGACTTCAGGACTGGTACTCTATCCACTGTGCCATCTAGCTGCCTTTATTTACAACTTTTAAGAAGGAACCTTTAGGTTTTTTTTTTCTCATTTTGGTTTGAAGTTTTATTGCAGAAAAAAATTTTAACTTTTTCAAGGAATTATGTAGAAGTTCTATTCTTTACCTATCCTTTATCATCATCATTTTTTTCCCTTCTAGAAAATGCTAGCATAGGTACTTACTATGGATTAAAAGAAAAACATATTCACAAAAACCCAGAAAAATCAAATAGATTCAAAGAGTTGAGCAGAGATTTTATTTGTAATTTTCTTCTTGAAATTTTAGCAGGTTTTCCCCCGCTATGCCTCCTGTCTCCAAAGAACTAGGTTACAGGTTCTTTACAAAATCTCTTCTTTTAGAGAGGGGTTGTGACTAAAGATGTAATTAGCCCAAACTGTTATTGGGTCAAATTCACTGGGGGGAGTAAAGTGCAGTGGAGGTAGGAAGTTAACATAGCTACAAAAATAGCAACGGAGTTTTCAGAGATTCCTTTGAGAGTGTTTATACTCCATCCTTCCAGAGACCTCTTAAAGTGTGGTGAAATTTATGGCAGGCTAGGCGAGGATGGAGATGGAAATGATGAAAATTACCCTTCCCATGTCAGTGCCATGGGAAAGGCTCCTGCACTCTCATGGTGGTTATGTGTCTGGCCAACAAGATATAGAACAGAAAATATTTCTGTTAATGCCATTTGGTCTTGAAGGTCACCTCTTTCTGCCTTGAAGAATCGCCAAGGATCATACAAATTCTTTCCCACCAATTTGGTAGTTCAATTGTAAGATTCTAGAAAAAGGCTGAATAGCTTCCACTCAACTCTTTAGTGGGTCTGTCACAAGGAGAGGAGATTTACAGTTTAGGTTCTAAATCAGCTATGGCTGTTAAAGTTTTTGTTGAGGATTTAGTAAGGCTAAAGCTAAAACTGGGTGTCATCCCAGAGGTTAATCCGTTGGGTTCTGGAATGCATCTCGCACTCCCAGTGATCCTGATGCAGCGGAACAGCTGAGGACTAAGGCCTTTCTGCTGCATATGGGCAGGGTGCTGTAGGCGGATGTAATGACAGTGATGTCAGTGTTCTGAGTCAAAAGGCATTTGTGCCCTGAGACATGCGTGCAGTGGAGACAGACACAGGGTGCTAATTAGGCTAGACTGCTGATCTGAATAAGGATTGAAGGGAAAATGCAGAAACCTATCCAGAGTAATTGGGAGAATGTCACCTGCACAACTTGCAAACCATTAAGCAACAACAGAACTCAAGTTCAGAGTCTAAACAGACCACAGGGTTTGAAAAAAGCATCCCAGCATGGGAGTCAGCTGGCACAGAGTTTTCTCATCATCCGTGAAAGTGAGATTGGCCCAGTTGCACCGGAGGGAGCCATGTCGAGATGCCTGCCAAGTCTGTAGCTTGCAGAGGCCATGGAGGGTGGCACCTTTCCACCTGATAGTGGCTTCCCTCCAAAGCTGAGACTAGGCCACTTTGCACACTTCAGTCTCTCATTCTCAGCCTTGAGCCTGAGGGGTGAATAGGCAGAGCTAAGGAGGAAGTCTTAGAGAATCAGCTTGAATATATTCTGACTCAGCAAATGGCCCTGACACAAATTGTGTCTCCTCTGGGCACGACCAAGACTTTCTGAGTCTTCTGTCCTTTAGTATGCTTCAAAATGAAATATTTAGTCAAATTAATATTAATGTGCATTGAGTACTTGATATGTACATGACTCTACTAGATGATGGAGGTGGCAACAGAAAATCAGATGGTTCTTTAAAGAATTCATAGACTGTTTGGGGAGATGGACATGAATGCATCAATTTCAATACCTGGCATTGTGTGACAAGGGTCCCCATGGGTGGTACCAAGAATCATAAGAGTGTAGAAGAAAGGAGAAATCATTTCTTCTTGTCACCATTGGTGAAAATTTCACAGAGGGGGTATCACTTTAATAGAGCTAGAAAGAAAAAGTAGACTTTCTATTGACAGAGATGGGAGAGGTAGAGAGGAGAAAGAACAACAAATGTTTGGAAGCAGAAAAAGGTAAATCATTTTTGTCAGTGAAAAGTAAAGAGCCCAGTTTGCCTGAAGCATAGGGCTCCAAGAGCATATTTCATGGGAAAACTATTCCTTAAGGGAAAGGAATCTTTATATCTGTAGCACTGAGTACAGGGCCTTTCCAATTATCTGCCTAATGTATAATAATAATAGTTACATAACTTATCTAGTGCTTTGAAGTTTGCAAATCATTTGACTTTGGTTTTCTTTTCTGATCTTCATGATCACCCTGTGATATAGGTGCCATTATTATCTGCATTTTACAGATAAGAAAATTGAGACTGGGACAATTTGAGTGATTTGTTTAGGGTCACATAGCTAGTATTTGAGGGAGGGCTTAATTCTAACCCCAAGTCCAGATTTCTATCCACAAAGACTAAATTGTTAAAATGATCCATAGGAGCAATTTTAGATACATTCATTAAGGTCATGGTAGAACTTTAATTGGATTTCATTGGGAGGTAAAAAGATTTAGCATCAGAGCATCAGCAATTCTGCTGCTTATTACCTGTAAGGTAATAATAATAATAATAAGGCAAAATACTTAAGCTTTCTGTGACCTCAGTTTCTTTCTCTGTCAAAAGAGAGGTAGTCACAATATGTGTTCTTCATGGTCCCTTCTAGCTCCAATTCTCTGATCTATGAACTTGATTCAGATTCTTCTGATTCTCTGACAAATGGATAGGACTTCTAGGAATAACAGGTACAGAGTTGATAACATTTTTGAGAAAATAGGATAGGTTCATCTCCTTCCTGTTCTGGTGATGAGGGCTAGTCTACCTCAAGGCTCTCTGAACTGTACTGACTCTAGAGAAAGATTTTGTGGAATTATCCCCATATAAATGTGACCTATTCATCCTCAGAATGATTACATTGATACAATGGAAAACTAGTGGGAGTGATAATATCTACTGACATACGAGGTATATTATGGTAGAATTTCCCTTTTTTAATAAAATTTAATCTGTGGGAATAAAACAAGCATTTCTACAACATAATACAATAAAAATATGATTGTACATAATAAAAACTCTTTTATGTAAGGATTGGGTTAAATGGCCATTGAGGTCTCTTTCAGTATTCAGATTTTGTGATTTTATTTATTACCTCACGCTTTACCTCTTAGAGGTATTCTGAAGCTGCTTTTTGTTCCTCCCAGTGAATCTACACAAGAATAGAACATGGCATCAAGTTTTCAGTTGATTACAACATCTTCCCTATACACACCCACAGTGAGTGAGTAGGCCCTACAATCTAGCTTTCCACTTTATTGTGCCATTATCTTAGTGGTTCTGTCTCAAAGTAGTTGGAGTCACTCAGTTCCTACTTGGGCATCTTTTCTGTTCTGGAGCCCAACATTGACTGACCTGAGTACAAATAACTTTCATTTCATTAGGAATTAGTAAACTTCTCTCTTATCTTTACTACATAATTTCTAGGTCTCAATGTAAGATCATAATAAACTATATATTTGAAAGCAAAGAAGTCTGGCTTTAAATCCTGGTTGTATATTTGTGTGGTGCAGGAAAAGCCTCTGCCTACCAGTTTCCTCTTCTCTACCATAAAAGAATTGAGCAAGTTGATTTCTAAGCTCTCTTTCTGTTCAAATTCTTCTTATTGGAACAGGTAGATGGTACAGTGGATGGAGCGCTGGTCCCAAAGTTAGGAGGACCTGAGATCAAATATGGCCTAAGATACTGGATGTGTGATGTTGGCTAAGTTACTGAGCCTGATTGTCTCCAAAACAAAAATCCCGTGATTCCATGATCAGTATGGGTTGCAAAAATTTGAGAATTGCCTTACAGTCCTAATTCTCTGACTCCTTAATTTGAAATAGAGATGTGAACAATTTTGTCTCCATAACAGAAAAAGAAAGGGGAGGAAGGACAGAAGTTCAACTTCTCTTAAAGGTTTAACATTGACTCTTTTATTGCCTTGATGTCTTGCAAAAAGGAAAACACAAAACAAAATAAGCTACTACCAGCCTGTTATGTTAGCTGAAAGTGACTTTATTTTGATATTAAAACAAACAAACAAGACTTACCTCCTCTTGAACACATGGGTGTGAAGAAGCAAAGAGGAAGAAGGAAGTGGGTGTCAGCTGTGACTGATATTTTCTTTAAAGAACTGTTAGTTTGATGCTCCTGATTTTTTCAGGCACTTAAACTAATGCTAGCCTACCAGTGGATAGCAGGTCTTCTAATGTTAGTGTCATATTACAATTAACAGGCATTCTGTTCTCTCTCATCACTTACTCTGAGCAGAGCTCCAGCTAAAGGATGATAATCATTATGGCTGCAAATTCAAAGGCATTGTGTGAACTCTAACAGACCTTGGTGTATCTTTTTTATTTATTCAAATGAATAAAGTCTAACATCATAACTGGTACAGAGTTTGTGGGGGAGATTTTTAACACATTTTTTAACATGAGAACATGAAGGGTCAACTTAAGGGGAAAAGTTGTGCTAAGAAAAGTAATTAAACAAAGGCAGAGTGATTGAAGATCAGTGCTTTTGCTGAGTAAATGAGGATAAATTCTGTTAATTAGGTGACTTTTCCCATCCTAATGTGATAATAAAGGACTCTAATTCTAGAGAGGCTTGTCACAATCCCAATGCAAGCATTGATCCTTTATCATGGAAAGAGTAGGCAGTGACTTATAAAGCTCCTCAGCAAAAAGCAAGAAAATAGACTTATTTCCCCATTTTCACTTCCAATGTTTAGTGTGAAAACTGGGGCCTACCATGTGTGAAGATCAAGTGCTTACATAATATTAGATTAAGAAGGACCCTTGGCAATCATCTGCTATAAATTCTTAACCTGAGTTTCAGGAAATTTAAAAAATCTATAATTATTTCAATATAATTTGGTTTCTTTTGTAATGTTCTATTTACACGCAGGCTAAGTGATGAGGTGATCAAAGAAAGAGGTATCTTGTGCTTGGTGTAGTATTCTGGTGTAGAATTCCAACACTTGATCACCACATTCAAATGTTACATTTGAAATGTTGTGGAAATTCTAATTTCCCATTGCTTGAATATGGTGTAATACATGTGGATGGTACATGGAAATGGAAGTGGAGGCACAAATTGACTTAATTTTAAAACATATCATCTGTATTTTTATACTGTATGTAAAATAGTTCTCAATTCTATTTTAATCTAGTTTGGGCCACACCCTGGAGTGTTTTGTCACCTTGGGTATTGTGGACAGAATATTGTCCTTGAAGTTAAAAAGTCTGAATTGGGCTCTGGCTCTGCCAGTAACTATATGACCTCAAGCAAATCATATAAACTCTGGGCCTCAGTCTTTTCTTCAAAATAAAAAGAACATCATTGGACTACATATGCCAGAGGTAAATATTTTGTAAGCTATAAAGCCTATGAAATGTAAGCTGTTATTATTACAATAATATAAGAGGGAAGAGGTACATGGCTGGATAAAATACTGTCCTCCTGACACTTCCTAGCTGTGTGACTCTGGGACAGTCAAAATCCTAGTTTCTTTCCGTTTCCTCATCTATAAAATAATGATAATAATTGCACCCACTTTCCAGGATTGTTGTTAGGATCAAGTGAGAGAATATTTGCAAGGCATAATGTCTGGCATATATAGTAAGGGATATCTAAATATTAACTATTATTATTAACCTCTCCATGCTTCCCCAGACATATGCACTAAATGGTAGATCATGGAGGGAGTTTCCTACCCTGAAGAAATCACAGATAGTTTGGTAATTGGGGGAGGGAAGAGGGATTTATAAAACTGATAAAATGGGGTGCTCATTTGAGAAACCAAGAAATCAAACCTTCATTTTGCAATTTAAAATGCATGTGTATTTTACCAAAGTGTTAGATTTTGGTATGAATTCTAGCTTGCTTTTTAGTAATAAAAATAGAGAAGTTGTTTATAGGGATAGTAGAAGCAGCATGATATTGAAGGGAAAAGGAGTCTACTGGTTCTGTACTGGTTCTTTCATTAGACAGCTGTGTGACTTTGAATCTATCACATGACCTCTCTGAGACTTGGGTTTCTCATCTATAACATAAAAGCTTTGGATTAGACTTTAATGTTTCTTCTTTGTCTACTATTCCTTGGTTCAAGGAATGCTTTTTTTCAGGAGTGGTAGAAAAGGTTTTTGAAAGACAATTTTTAGCAATTTTCCTTTGAGTATCTGAGAAGCTTAAAGAGGAAGTCCTCTGATGAAAGAAATTCCTACCCCATACTTCAGTAACAGAGTGCACCCCCACCCCCAAGCCCCCATGAACAAAACAAGGTTGTACTATCTGGTGAAGTGAGTGGTAAAGCTGCCTTTGGGCAAGCCTAGCTTGTGGTTTGAAAATTACGTGGCTTTTTCCTCAACTATTTACAGAATGAAATGGTAATTTGCCATACCAGCAGTGGGGAGGCAGATTCTAGAGCCATCTCTTTGGCTAAGAATCAAAAAACCAGAGTGTGCATAGAAATCTCTTACTTTTCAAGGAAAGAAATATGAATTTAGTTCTCCGCTCTGCTTCTGGACAAACAATTTGAATTTGAATTTGAGGATATCTTCTTATGTATCTGAGATCTGCTTGGATCAACCTAGAAATGCCAGGCTATAGGGTGAGAGAGTACAAGATAAAATGTTATCATGTGGCTTTGGGGTTATCTTGTTCCAAATTCTGTAACAGCTCACATTTACATCATACTTTAAGTGCTTTTCATACATTCTCATTTAATTCTTATAAGAAACCTGTGAGGTAAGTACCTTTATTACCACATTTTACAGATGAGAGAACTATATTTCAGACTTTCCCAGGATTACACAGTTGGTAAGTTTCAGAAGCTAAATTTGAACCTGGGTGCACGTAATTCAAGATTCAGAGCTGTCACAGTTGAAATGAGAAACAATTGGTATATTCTCTCCCACTAATTTTCCATTTTATAATTAGATAACAAGCACGGAGAAGAAATGAATATACTAATTTGAGATAGTTGCATATAGGATTTTCTTTAATCAGCACTTAGCATAGTGCCTGACACATAGAAGGCACTTAATAAATGTTTATTGAATTGAATTGAATATTGAATAGTGTGGGGCAGATGGTCAGTTCAGGAAATAACTTTCATTTGGAGAATAAAAGGAGATGTTTTTAACTCTGCTTCCCCATAAATATCATTAATACTGGGATTATACCCTAAACATTTTGACCTGGTTTCAGGGAAATGTGGTGTTTTGGACAGGGATCATACATGTTAGGACTCTAAGGCACCCTGGAAATAGTCTGGTCTGATCCTCTTATTTTACAGAAGAGGAAACTGAAGTCCGGAGAGATTAAATTACTTCATGCTTTCCATGGAGGTCTAGTAAAAGACTACTCAGCATTTGAGTTGTTTCTTTCTTTTTTCTTTTTCTTTTTTTTTTTTTTACACAATTTAAAAGTGTTAAGAGTCTGAGAACCAGAAGATGAAAGTATTAGTCACTTAAACTTTCTGTGGCTCAGTTTCTCTTGCTATCATATGATGTCCTGTCTACTTTATAGAGTAGTTCTGATTGTCATTTGAGGGAATGGACCTGAGAGCTCACTGAAAAGCTAAAAAAAGGCAATAACAAATATTTGGCCAGCAACAATTGCCAAGAGTAGTTTCTGTCCTGGAGTTTTTCTAGGAATTGACATGGCAAAGGTTTTGGAAATGAGTCTCGAGGTGGTATATGGCTGAAAGAATTAAACAGGCGTTGTTATAATGCTGTTTTGTACATTTCTCATGCTTGGGGCAGCTGTTTTATAATGAGTCCAGTGAAGCAAAAATAATAACTAATTACAGTCATAGATTGTTTGAACTAGAAAGGCTCATAGACATTGTTTAGTCCAATTTTATAGGTGAAAAAACCACAGCTCTGAGAAAGGAAGTGATTGCTCCAAGCTCACCTGAGGAATTCATGGCACAGACAGCTAGGTGATATGGTGGATAAGACTGGGCTTGAAGTTAGGAAGACTTGATTTCATTTGTGGTTTCAGATGCTTCCTGTATGACGATTGGACAAATCACTTTAGCTCTGTTTATCCCAGTTTTTTCATCTGTAAAATGGGGATGTAATAGCATTTACCTCCCATGGTTATTGTGAAGATCAAATGGGACAATAATTGTAACATGTTTAGCACAGCCTTTGGCACACAGTAAATACTATATAAACATTTGAACATGACTAGGATCTTGTTCTCCTGTTTCCCAGTTTGTACTCATTCTATTCTACTGCTTTTTGAAATCTTTATTAAGGACTGGTGGTCTACTGGGGACAGGGAATCTTTGAAAAACCAAACCTGGGATCTCCAATGAATTTTGGAAGCTGTACACTTTGTAGAAAGTGTGAAAAGGTTTGCAAAGTGGTTCACTGTATTGGGGAAAGACACCTTCTCAGATGTTTGCCTTCTTTTCAGAACAGCTAATTGGTTGTAAAATGTGAACAGAGGTTGCAGCTTTGGGTTGAATTAAGATCCCTGAAAAATCCAGCTGTGAGCAGGTGGGAAAGCAGAGTTTTCTCCCATATCTACATTTGCTTTTCAGCAATAACCTCATGATAGCAAAATGCCAGCAACAACTTGCAATTTTTCTAGAAACAGCTTCCAAAGCTCTGAAATTTGAGTATGGCTGCACTTGGTTTTCAGTAATTACTTCCTTTGAACCTAATATGATTTATAGTAAATGCATATAAATAAATACATATAAATATATATAACAAATGGAATATAAATCATAAAGACATATAATATGATTTATAAATAAATACACATAAATATATAAACATTATATCTAAATTCAAATAATTACTTATATTTGTATAGCATGACAATTTACAAAGTGCTTTTACATAGATCACTTCTTTTGGGTTATAGCACTCTTTTAAAACAAATATGATTATTTCCATTTTACAGATGGTGAAACTAAGACTCAGAAGTAAAGTGACTAAGAAATATGGAGATAAAGTTGGAATTAATCTTAAAGAACATTTTCCCCAACTGAGATCTAGAGAGGGAAAGAGGCTAGCCTAAGGTCATAGAGCTTAAAAGTAACCATACTAACATTTGAAAACTCTGTCTTTGGATCAATTCTATAGTGCTTTAAGTTGTTTTTTTTTTTTTTTTTTTTTTTTTTTTTTTTTTTTGCTTCTGTGAGAGGAAATAACTTCTTGCAGTGGAACTCTCAGCAGTTTTAACAAAGGTTCTTAAACATATTTAGACACCAACATGATTATAGCCACCTACAATCTGGGAATCTGCAAAGGAACTGATCTTTAATTGTCTACATTGATGAGTACCAGTAACTTTAGGACATCTTAGACCATCATGTCTGACTCTTATGACCATATCACGTAAAGCCTCAGCCAGACACTTCTAAAGAGCAGCTAGTTAACAGAATCTGGGATATTACCCATAGCAGATTTGATTTTACAAGACCTATCATCAATTAATCAACTAATTAACAAGAAATCATTAAATACCTATTACATGTCATACAGGGAAAGGTTCTGAAGATAAATTGTCAAAAGAAAAAATAATCCTTGACCCTTAAAAGTTTACAATCTAGTTAGGGAAGACATGAACATAGATGAAATCAATCTAAAATGATTTTATAGGAGGTAGAATCAAGGAAGCCCAGTATTTGAATCCTACCTCAGCTCTATGCTAACTATGGGGCATATAATTTAATCTCCCTCAGCCTCAGTTTCCACAGTTTTGTAAAATATTTTAAAAATCGACAAACATTTTTTGTTAAAAATATTAATATCTACTCAATATACTGTTGCAAGGTTCAAATGAGAAAGTGTTTGTAAAGAACTGAGCAAACCTTTTAAAAGTGTTATATAAATGCTAGCAATTATTATTATTATTATTATTATTATTATTATTATTCTACCACCAAAATTCTTTGTTACTTTAGGTATGTCACTTTTCTCTGAATCTGCTTTCTCCTCTCACAAATTAAGGGATTAACCTTCAAAATCTCCAAATTACCTCTGAGCTCCATGATTCTGTCTTCAGTGTGATATTTGGTTAAAGTCCAGAATTTCTGTTTTGAGAAGAAAAGAAACTCCTTTTGAATACTATCATTCCTTAGGAGAATTGATGTAAGTGATGTGAGTGACTGAAGTACCCTGTAAAATTTAAATGTGTGTGTCATTCATTGTTCAGTATGCAAGGCAGCTTCTGCCACAGCTTTTCCTTATTAGTTTCTTATGATATCTTTAGACAGTACTCTCAGTAAAATCAGGTCAGAATATATTTTGCATTCCCTTTAAAAATGATACATTCCTACTTATATTTTTATGGACTCAGCACACAGACTTATTGGATAGTCTATAATATAAACCAGAATAATTTGGGGCTCATATGATTATCATTAGTCCTCAGTAGATATGGCACTTTCTGGCTATTTTTATTTGGAGGCTAGTCCAGAGCTCTAAATCCAAATTAAGGAGTCACTTGTTTTATTTGGCTTCTGCTTGTGTTGGCATGTTAAGATTCACTGAGATTTCAATGAAAGTCATTGCTCAAATTAAATTCATTATCAGTAATGATGTGTGCCCAGGCAATGACAGTGAGAATGTGAAAATGCAATGTGGTGAACTCAATGGGTGTGGTTAAAAAGTTATTGGACCAGGGAAATCAGTTTAAAGGAGGATGGTCTTCAGTCTCTTAAAGATCCAGATGCATTTGCTGCTTATGGCCTATTGCGTGTCTTTATTTCACTGTTCAGATGCTAAGGCCTTCATACTTTATCACAGAAAAATAAGATATCTCTTCCCAAAACAAACTTCAAACAATGAGTTTTCTGTGACTGGATTTTGTCCAGTGACTTGGAGGTTTCCTTGTTTCTGCTTCCCAGATCTATCTCAGTTTGCTAATAGTAGAGTGGGGCTGAATTAAGTTTAGAGAGAGTCAGAGATGGTACAAATATTAAATGTATAAATAAGAATATATCTATATATCTTAGTGTGGTTATATTTGAGTAGGTCTCATTATTCTAAATTCAAATATGAACGATTTAAAATGATCTACCATTTTGGGTATTGTAGATTTCTCTCTCAGTATGCTTAAATGAGGAATGACTAAAGTTGATCAAGAGAATGGCCAGTGCATGCATTTCTTCTGGTCTTTCTTATTTTCTATTAAGGCCATTTAGGAGATGCTTATATTGAGGGCTAAGTTAATTAAATGCAATATGTCAGAGATGTGGGGCATCTTGTTGATTGGTGTTGTTTTCCAACTCAGACCTACTGGTTAACATGATCCCCATCTTGCTAGATATAACTATTAGAATGGACTTTTCATTCATCAAGAGGGGAAGTTCCTTTTTCCAGAATGAGTATACTCTCCTCATTCCTCCACTCTTGCTTCCTTCTTGCAGATTACAAGCTCTTGACATTAAGCTACGTTTTAAAGTCTCAATCAGCTAGATATTACAGATAAAGTCTATGTTTCTCTAGAAAAGATTTGAAAACTATGAGAACTTTGCCTTTCTGTACATTGGAAAATTTTCTTACCGGATTGCAAATATCAGAATTTGAGAGTTGGAATTGATCTCAATCTTCATCCTGTATTACCTACACATGTGGGTTCTCTACCCCGCAATGACCAAAGAACTTAGTAATTGATTTCCTCTCAAGTATGAGCTATCCACCTACACAGGATGGACTTTAAGCTCCCTTTGAGCCAATAATAAGACTTCCTATCCACACTTTCCTGGGTAGGCCTTTGCCTTGGACTCCTAAATCCATTCCTTTATTTCATAATTTTTGATAATTTTCTTCATTTGATTGTAAACTTATACTTAAATTTCCATTTAAACTAACTGTTTCACCTCTATTCCTTCTGTCATCTTTATACAAAATTAAAACCTGTTTGACTATTTTTGAGAAAATAAGGATTTTTTTTCATTTTTAACCAGATGTTTGTGAATTGTTGTAGCTAAAAAGACATTTTTAAAGGCCATGTCACTCCATGTCTTAATGACTAGATTTGGTTGAATAAGTGAAGAGACAATGGAAAAATTTTTGAGTTCAAGACATATGATTTCATGCAAAGTTGCTAGAATGATTTGTTGTTGTTCAGTCATGTCAGACTCTTTATAATCCCATGGATCATAGTCAGTAGGGTTTTCTTGGCAAAGATAACTGGAGTGATTTGCCATATTTTCTTCCAGTGAATTAAGGCAAACAGGGATTAAGTGACTTGCCCAGGAATACAGAATCCAGATTTGAACTCAGATATTTCTGACTCCAAGCTCAGAGTTCTTTACACTGAACCTTCTAATTAGCCTTCTAGAATGATTTTAGTATTTTTGAAGCAAATTCATTGTAGCAGTGTTTAGCTCTAACAGAACTGAAATTTGTTTTCTATTTAAATATTTTAAAGAGACCCAAAAATTTAATTAAAAGTTCAAGTTTAAAATAAAAATCCATAAAAATTTAAAAATGAGAAATGAAGGACTCTTAAGAAAGTATACCTTATTCATTCAATTGATTTTATTTTTCATGCACCAGAGATTTGCCTATGGCTAAAGTGTTATTCCTTTAACTTGTAACATTACTGTATTAACAAATTCTATCACAAGTAACAAATATACTTCAATTTAGAAATATTTATGGAACAACTACAATATATTAGACACTGACTAGGCATGGCAATTAGTCACATGGCATACTGGATAGCAAACTGGACTTGGTGTCTGGAATAACAATAATAGTAAATAGCTTGCATTTCTATAGCACTTCTAGGTTTGCCAAGGGCCTTACAAATATATCATTTGATCTTCACAACAGTCCTAGGAGGCAGGTGCTATTATTATTCCCATTTTGTAACTGAGGAAATTGAGGTGGCAAGAGATTAAGTGATCACATAGAGAATACGTATTTAAGGCCATTTAAAAAAGATCTTCCTGACTATTCACTATACTATCTATAATCTTCTGGAATTTTTGTGGTTTTGGTCATATTTGGCTCTTCATAACCCTTTTGGGGAATTTTCTTTGCAAAGATACTGGAGTAGTTTGTCATTTCCTTCTTCAGGTCATTTTACAGATGAGGAAACTGAGACAAACAGTATCAAATGACTTGCTCACTATCACACAGTTAGGAAGTGTTTGAGGCCAGATTTGAACTCAGGAAGCAAATTCTTTTTTACCCAACACTCTATCCACTGCGCTCTCGCTGTCCCCTTCTGAAATATATAGATTCAAATCCTGAATCAGAAACTTATTAGTTGTGTGTCTTGATCTCTATGAGCCTCAGTTGTTATGAGGCTTAAATGAGATCATGCATAAAATATACCTTTCAAATATCAAATCACCATATAAATGTGAGCTACCATTGTTGTTGTTATTGTTGTTACTATGAATTGTTGGTTTAGTTTAGTCCCTGTAAAATGGGGTGATTATTTTTGTCAATTTCCTACATTTTGTGGGTAAGAATAGGACTTAGTGGTTAAAATAATTAAGTCAAAAGGGAGGTTAAGTTAGCTTAGCTCTCTGCCTCCAGAAAGAAAACCATCTAGTCTCTGTTTGAAAATCTCTAAAGGGAAAACTATATAATTTCCCTAGGCTTGCTTATTTTAGTATCATATAAATCTCTAGGTAAAGAAGTCTTTCCTTAAAATTGAACAGGTTCTCTCCTAGTTTTAATTTAAGATTTTTTTCCTTTTCTTGACCTTCATCTTCCTTGCCTCTCCCTCTCCTTTTTTCTTTCATGAAGGACTTGCATACAAAGGTATTCTCTGGACAAAAAAAATCAAAGCGCTAAACAATGTTTTAATTTTAAGTGTAATTATATACCATATATCTATCATTTTGAAAAAAAGAGTAGTAGGAAAAAGAATGGGCTAAAGAATTGGTGAACTGAGTTTCCTTTTCTATTCTGATGCTGTGTGACTTTATCTAAAGCCCTTTGGATACTTCATTTTCCCATCTTTGAAATGGAAATAATTAGGGCTTCTTTTCTTTAGCTCATAAAGTCTTTTAAGGTTTTAGAAATGTGATAATATGGATTTAAAGTATTTTGTTATCATCCGATATGATCTGTTTTTAAATTATCAGTGTATGGTTATTATATATTGTATTGTAGAAAAATGGCAATGTGTCAGGCAAATATGAAAAGCATAGTCACCAATATGTATGTATACATGCACATATATATTTATAGTTACATATACCTTTCCTTACGTGTATTTATGTTGAAGTCTTCTTAAAATGCTATTTGCTATTGATTTTTACTCTATTTTCCTCAGCATCAACATTTCTATTGACTCTTTCATTAAAAATAATATTCCTATACTTCTTCATATCTATCATTAATGGTGAATTGCTGTATAGATTCATGGTGGGTAGGAATAGGGATGCATATGTAAGCATGTATGTATGTATATATATGAACTGCAATCATTAAAATCTATAATGGCAATGCCTTAATGGAAATGACAGAAATTCTCATGCTGATTTCAAATCTTATTTCAAAGGAGGTAAAATGGGATTTATTTCATGACCAGTCTTAGAAAAAAAAAAGCTATGAAGGTAGTGCAGTTTGTCTCTGTCACTCCTTGGCTCTGTGCTTTTTACCTCCTTGTTCATTTCTCCCTATCTCCTTCAAGAATCCAGATGTCTCTTGCTTTTTTCTCCTCTCTTATCAACACCTGCTCTGATCCATTTATAGGACCTGATATAGGACCTCAGTAAATTCTCTATAATCATTTGTTAAATGAATTAATGAATTCATACTATACATGCCTTAGAGTTTATAATACTATTCTTTCAGTAATATTTTCATTTTAATAAATGTATAAAACAAATAAAAAGTCTGTGTAATGAAAAGAATGCTTTATCAGAATCAGGAGGAACAAGTCCAAATTCTAGACAGATTATTTAACTTTTCTGAGTCTCAATTTTCTATTTCAAAATGGGAATAGATACATTTGCCCTACCCATCTCTGGATTCTGCTTGTTATTTCCAAAGTACCTTATAAATAGGAATTTTTGTACTAACTGTGGAAATTTAAGCACATACCAGGATATGGAGGAAATATTTTCAGGAAGATCTTTCTGGTGTCCTTGAAATAGTGTCTTAATTTTCACTTAAGATAAGGTCAACTTGTTTTAGTCTTTGGTTGATTTCTATAGCCTTGGGTTGCTATACTAAGTACACACCATAGACATCTGTTAGCAAGGGAGAATAGACAGTTGTCATTTGATCCTGCCTTCATCTGGATCAACCTGAGGCTTCATAGACTTGAACTAGTGACCTAGAAATGAAACTCTTGGTTTGCCTTTCCCAATCCTCATCCCCAAGGTCTCCAAACACTACCTTCTGCGTGATTCTCATCTGATTGTGTTATTTTTGATGGTAGCAATTTAAAGACAGTCCTCATTCCCCAAGGAGCAGACAAATACTTCAGGTTTTGCTTAGGTTAACTATCTGTCTCATTCTTGATGGCTATGACTGAGAAGACCAACTCTGGGGATAGACTGTGCTCTAAGAGACTTTGATGTGAAAAAAAATTAATGAGTGTCCCTGAGCTAATATAAAAGAATCTGACAAAAAGGTGGTGGCCATTTTCTCATTCTGTTCACCCCTGGTTCAAACTTGTTAGAAGTATCCATTGGGTAACAATAAGCAGAAGTAGGAATTAAGAAAGCTTTGTGACTGATTTTCCTTTGTGTTGTTTCTAAGAAACTACTCAACTGATTCTCTTCCTATTAGGAAATGGTCAGTTCTCACTTTTTTTTTTTAATTTCCTGACTTTGGGATGTGATTTTTGCTGTGAGAAAGCCTATTTACAATGGTTGCCTTTCTTCTGGTGGTGTTTTATTTATTACATCTTTTTTTTCCTCCCTCTTTTCACTCCACAATGTCTCTTGCTCAAAGAGAGTAAATACTTTTCAGATTAATTATAGATCTTTCTTTGGACTGAATAGTTCTTTAAAATGATCAAGATGTTAGAAAGTAATAAGTAATATTTTCTATGTTCTTCAAATTTTCTTGTATTTCTCTTTTTATCTAGGTCATATATATATATATATAATCTTATCTTAGTAAATATTGTAATATATTACAATATATTGGTTTATATCCAATTTCTGTCATTCTGATTTCCAGTTTTTCCAACAATTTTTACCAATTAATGAATTCTTAGCATTTATTCTAGTTACTGATCAGTTATAGGAGTTCTCACAGTGGCACATGCTTATATCCCTATGATGGTTCTCAATTTACTTTTCTCTTTGGACTTCTGGATCAGAAGTTTGTTATTTAACTGTTAGCACCTTTGATGAAGCCCTTTAACCTCCTATTTCCTTGCAATGTGAGTGGCAAAGATTGAATCAGTTCCTTTCCACCTCTCCTTTTTTGATACTATTAAATTGTTTTTACCTGAGTAGAATCTTCTTCATAATGTGTTCTATAATCTTCCTCATAAAGATACCTGTCAAATTTGGATTTGGTCCAACTTGTCTCTAGAACTTTTAGTCCTTGGAAAATGAGGGGAAGTCAGAGAGGGAGTTAACTTCAATTTGTCCTCCAAGTCTTTCTTCATTCATTATATCTCCTCAGGTCTTCCCAGTCTTGGCAGACATACAGGTATCATATTTTCCCAGGGATGAACTGTTTTCAAACAATTTCTCCAATGTATTGGGAACAGACAAGCTTTTCTTTGACATTAAGAATGTAGGATCTTCTCTTTCCAAGTAACTTTTTTTTCCTTTTTCTTCAAGAGACATATTTATTGTAGCAATGGGTAGACAATTCCTGCTTACCCATTCATATAAGAGTTTATTAAACTCAGCTCCTTGAAGCTCAGCATCTCAGGGTAATAATAATAATTCACATTTATATAGTGCTTTAAGGTTTCCAATGCACTCTCCCTATGGTAAACCTGTGAAGTGGGTTGTAGAGATGGTATTATACACATTTTCTTGGTGAAGAATTTTAGACTCAGAGAGGTAAGGTCACTTATCTATAGTCATACAGTTTGTAAATATTGAAGCTAGGAATGAAATCTGTCTCCCAGCTTGAAAGTTGAGGTTCTTTCAGCATCTCATACTGTCTATTTATAAAGATAGAGTGCAGGATGTAGTAGCCCCTGCTATTCTTTTCCCTCTGTTGTTGGAAGAAAGAGCCAAAACTGTTGTCCCTCACTGAAACAAACAACTTCACCACTGAGGTCTGTGAATTGTAAGTCATTTCCCTATGTCACCCTCTAGTTCACTGTGTATGGTGCCAGCCCAAATATCATACAAAAGGAACCCTATGGCTGTCTTGACACAGCTGTTCCCTGTTCAGGGGCCAGAGTGAGGCTCCGTGCTCTGAATATCTTTTGGCAGGATCATCTGCCATGTAAACCATCTGCAGGCATAAGTTAGAAGAGCTTGTAGAAAGTCTCAAGACTGCAGATAGGGTTTTTATGTCTTGGGTTAGGTCTTTAACTTTGGATTTTATAAAAACAGATGAAAACAACCAAACGTGATTTTTTAGGATTAGGATATAGGGAGGCAGAATTCAACCTGCTTGTCTCTGATCTATAAGAATACTTTGCATCATAATTAATGATGTACAATCTGTTACCAAATTTGCCCTTCAAGTTTTGAATAGCACACATTTTATAAAAATGATTTAATATCTATATTTTCTGATTATATGTCTCAGGACTTTGGGGATTATTGCCTAAATTGTTGTTGGTATTATTATTTAGTTATTTCTTTTGGTCAATCACCTAAATTTATGGACCATTTATTAGGTTTATGGCATTATGTTATGAGCCATTTAAAAGCCATATATACAGATATCCATAGTTTCCCAGAGGAATATTATATCTCTAAGGTGTTGACATAGCATAACGGCTTAAAGATGGAAGATGCCTTAGTGGTCATCTGGTCCTAGACAATTATTTTGCCCTCACACTGGAGGTCAAATAAGTTGCCCAAAGTCACACAGCAAGCAAGTTGCACATGCTGGACTGAAATCCAGATCTTCTGAATTTTAGTCTAATATTTTTATCTACTTTCAGCTTTCTGAGATCTAACAACTTTAAAGGGATAAAATAAATACAAAACTGTGGGAATATCCCCCCATTTCTACCATGTGATGACTCTACATGGTGGCAATACAGACAGTCAATAAACACTTTTA
This sequence comes from Sminthopsis crassicaudata, assembly GCF_048593235.1. Lineage (NCBI taxonomy): Eukaryota > Metazoa > Chordata > Mammalia > Dasyuromorphia > Dasyuridae > Sminthopsis > Sminthopsis crassicaudata. Next base: position 408,448,699 of record NC_133618.1, on the reverse strand, counting down.
AATGTTTATTATTAAGCCTATTATAAGTAATATAGAAATGTACAATATCAAATGTAGAAGAAACCTCAGAGGCCAACTGCTCCAATGTATATCTGAACAGAAGTAGATTCCACAACATTTCTAATATCAAACTGAAAACTTTTAGTGACAAGAAGTTAACTACTTCCCAAGTAAACCCATTTCACTCAACTCTACTTTTTAGGGAAAAAAATCCATATATTGACTTGAAATCTGACTCTAAATTTTATATATTGCTCCTAATTCTGCCTTTTGGAATCATAGAAAACAAGTGAAACCTGTCTTCTATGTGACATACCTTCACATATTTGAGGTCAACTATTAGGCTCCATAGGGACAGCTGGGCACAGTTGATAGAATTCTGGATCTGAAGTTAGGAAGACATGAATTAAAATCCAATATCAGGCACTTATTAACCCATTATTACTCTGGAAAACTCAGCTTTATTTGCCTTAGTTTCTTAATCTGTAAAATGAGCTGGAGAAAGAAATGGCAAACCACTCCAGAATCTTTACCAAGAAAATTCCAAATGTGGTCACGGACACTAAACAACAAGATTATTTTCAGGTCCCATCTGGAGCTTCTCTTCTCTAAATGACATATCCCCATTCAGTTCAACTAATCTTAATACATTTGTGTACCCTCATCACCTTTTTGTCTACCTTAGGGCACAGATAAGAGTAGATCCTCCTTGGCTATCTAAAACTTCTCCACAGTATTTAGGCACAGTGCTCTGAACATATCAAAAGTATTTTACAAATACTTTTGATTGAGTGTTAGATGGATTAATCACCCGCATGGAAGACTGCCTTAACTGGATCAAATTAATTGATTATATCCATATAATTGTATTGTATTACAATTCCATTGTATTATAACTAATGCTCAGTTGTGGAATATGTACTAACATTAGCCCAAAGGGTTGGCTCATGATTAATATAACCTAAGTATCCATTTCAGGTGATAATACAACTTTGATTTTGTCGTGTGTGTGTGTGTGTGTGTGTGTGTGTGTGTGTGTGTGTGTGGTGACTATATCTTTCCTAATGGAGCAGGTATAATTAAGCCATTCATACTTAAAAATCTGTCTTTTTATTTCTTTTAATTCTTTTTTCTTTCTTCCTTTCTTTTTCTGTATCTTTCTTTCTTTCTTTTTCTTCCTTCCTTTTTGTCTTCCTGTCTATCTTTCTATCTGTCTTTCTCTTTTTTCCCCCTTGAGCTTAATCTCACATTGAACATTAACCAATATCTCAGACTAAAGTTGGACATTAGTTTATTGTTGCCTGTTGGTTATTACATATATACATGTGTAAGGTTTCCCACCAAAAAAAAGACTAGAGTTAAAAGGAGTTTGGTCCCTGCTGGGCTGTTTCCTGGAGTTTATGGAACTATGCAGGACTCCACAGGGTAAATAGGAGCTTTGTCCCCGCCCCTGGGTCAGACTGTCACAGTTGGAGTGAGGCTAGGTTATGGTTCTGCTGACAACACTTTATAAAACACACACACACACACACACACACACACACACACACACACACACATACACACACGAAATGTTGTAATTCATTAGAGAAATGAAAACTTTTGAATTACAATAACGGGACTTCATTAAAAAGCCTTCTCCATATTTGGGACCTTTTCAATTGATCAGCAGATGAACATATGTCCCAGTGTTTACAGACGCCTTGCAACCTTAGCCTGACAAATCTTTCCTACATTTGCATGCCAGAGAAGAGTCTTCTCTCCAGTGGAGATTATTTTTAACTCTTAGATCTACCACCTCTGTGGAATATATTCCTTTAGGGAAAATACAAGCCAAAGGGGTCAGACACTTGGCTACTACTTAGGGGAAAACTCTGAAGAATTCCCACATCCCCTAGGGGTAGAGCCAGCTTTTCCCCAAAGAATATATCGTTCAAAGTGTCTTTGCCACATAAGGGCTTGTGTGAGGCCCTGGGCACCAGTTGACAGGGATGTCTATCCTCCACAACAGATGGTCAGGCTTTCGATTTCAGCAAGCAATCCATTGGGAGAGGGCCCTGAAGGGGCGGGCTCCAAATTCTGCCAGCATTCCACACGGCAGGGGCAGCTTAGGGCAATTGGTATCTAGTATCCATGCCCTTCATAACTTGCATGCTAAATGATGAGTTGCTGACAGGAGATTCATCCAGAGGCCCATCTCTCAAGTGTAAGATCTACAAGTACCTGCATTCTGTTTTTCTTTGGCAAGAATTAATGCCCTATTACTTGTCTTTCAAAATCCATTTTTGGCACTGTTACAGACCTCCTCATGGTGGCAAGCAGTTGTCTGCCAGGGTTTGTGCTGACAGCTCCTTCTACCACAATCTGACTCTAACTGTCACAGTGGACTTTGGAGGCTTAGTGAGTAGTGTGCACTTGAGATGACCAGGACTTGGAGGGTCCACAAGAAAGGATATGTGAATGATATCATCCATCATTATTTTAATCTTAAACCTTAGACTACATCCTATACTTCCTTCCTCTTGTTCTCATCTTCTACCAAACATATATATTCTTCCCTGCCCTAAACTTGAGATGGTGGGCCTTTATATTTGGAATTGTTCCTTCAGTCAAATAGGTTCCTTGTCATACCTAAATCCATTAATCTAGCTTAGTTCTAAAATGGTTTCTTTAGGAGTACTAAGTTATATACTCAAACCCCTCTTGAGAGGAGTTTGTTGTAAGCCTTTTGGAACTGTGGATGAGAACTGTATGCAGAGGTCTAAGCCACTGAATACCTGTTGTATCCAAACATAGAGGAAAGGGCCCATGAAGACATTTATTATTTGTATCTATCCCCAGAACTTTGACCTTACTCCTCATTGGAAAGAACCTGAGGTAATTAGTCTATCACTTGTTAATCATCTCGCACATGCAAGTGCTGCTGAGTCCACTACACATGTGTTTGTGCCTCGGGTTAGTGCCCACAGTCAGATTTCATTTTACACAGTTAGGTTTCAATGATGCCTGGCCAGTAGTTTATCTTGGACAAAAGGTTGACAAACCTTGGCTCCTGGGGAGAGAGCCTGGAAACTGAGATGGATTATTATTCAAAGACTGGTTTTCATGGGTTGACAGTTGAGTGATGCATAATACAGAAGGAAATATTTTAGTCAGATGTTTACTTTTGTGTGCATGAATGTGTGTATATGTTTGTGTATTCTCATAGAAGTCAATGTCTTTTTTAAAGAAGTATCTTTTTCCTATAGTCTTCTTGCTGTGAACAAGTTGGCAGAAAATATAAAATTTTTCTTTTAGGGAAATTATTTCATTGTTAGAAATTACTTTGACCTGCTTTGTCTCTGTAATGCCTCATTCATTAATTTGTTAATGAAAAGACCCACCACCCCATTATTATTTCTTTCTTGAGGTGATTAGTAGATGGACATTGTGTTAATTTTTTAATTAAATTTGGGATTGTATGGTACCATGAATCTTCTGGATGTATAGGTATTGAAGTGAGACTTTAATATTGAAGCCAACTTGAGGATGAAATTTTAAAAAAGAAAATATTTCCATAGTATTTTATACATTCTGGCATTTATGAAAAATATTTGTATTTAAAAGCCCTTTTTAAAATCTCCTGAAGCATGTATATTTCAAAGTTCTGGGGGTGAGGGCACTTGGGGAAACCCCCACAGAATTTTATATATGATATATATATATTTTTTCCCCCAATGTAGAGATTTTTGTTCTCTTAAAAGTGATTAGCTGTGGTTACATCTTATGTAGTTCTTTTCCATCATTGCATTCTCTCCTGTGCTTACTTGTCATCTCAATCTTTAGCCCAGTTCATGATTCAGCAAAATTAAGCCCCTGGGTTTTACTATGGTTGAATCAGGGAAAAATTGTTCTGAAGGAGGATTCTCCTTTGTTCGAGTTTACATAGTTTTTGTCAAGCGTCTATATCCTAAGAAATAACACAGGCAAGACAAGAAAACATAAATAAACTGGTTCAAAGCCAGAAGGCCAGTTTCTCCACATGTAAATCCCAATGAGTATTTGTGGGGCTCTGACAATGAGCCTAATTTATTCAGTGGAGCTGTTTGGGTAAATATGCTTACTGAGAATTTATATTCATGATGTATATATTTTGCCAAATATTCATTTTTTTGTGAAATTAAAGGAAAATATTTTATATTACTACAAATATTCTGGTTTAGAGAGTTCTGGGAAATTCTTGCACAATGAATATCAGTCTTAAATTACAGTGGAATTTTTACTCCTTGTGAGATTGGGATTTATTTTTGCAATTCTTCTGTGAGATCTGTTAGTAGTCCTGAGAGTTTTGCTTTTGTGAAGATGGTTCAGTTTGGATCTAGCAAAAAGGTTAAAGCTTCTTATGTGAAATATTGGCTGTAACAAGTTAGCTTATGTTTATTTCAGGAAATGCTGAAGGAGAACAGTGACATTGTTTTCTTTTGTTGCCATGGTATAAGATGCTGACCAAGACATTTATTTCTCCACAGGTTCTTCCTGAAATTTTTCCTCAAATGTAACCAAAATTGCCTAAAAAATGCAGGAAATCCTCGGGATATGCGGAGATTCCAGGTGAGTATACCATTTTAAAATTTGACCTCTATGCGATAGATGATTGTGATATTTTAAAGGATTCTTCATGTCATCAATACAGTATACCTTATAACTGTCAAGACTGTAGCCCACTTGCACTTTCTCATCTTATATGATTCTTGTTCATGTCCCTCTACACATTTTCCAAAGGATCTTCCTTTATTGGAAGCCTTCATCTTTTTATTTTGCCTGGCTCTCAATAAAAACCTGTCCATCCTTTGAACTCAATACAGAATCAGGGCACTTCATTTTCCAGTTATATAGCTCTTTGACAGTACTCTTACTACTAATTCTCCCACACAATTCTATCATCATCATCAATCATCACAATGATAATAATATATAGAACATATGTACATAGACATATACATATATGTATGTATGTATAAATACACAGATTTAAAGTTACAAAGCTCTTTATATATATATATTAACTCGTTTTATTCTCACAACAATCCAATGAGATAGCTACTATTGTTATTCCCATTTCACAGATGAGGAAACTAAGGCTGAGGAAAATTAAATGAATTACTTAGGATTATACAACTAAGTAAGTACCTAAGGCTAGATTTGAACCCAGATCTTCAGGACTTCAAATACAGTGTTTCATCCATTTTGCTATCTTGCTTCCTTTACAAGCAACTATCATGTAGCTCTCTATTCCTTCAGATGACTCACTATTTTAATTCTTTGGAGATCATAGTATTCTATAGCTTGCAACAATGCGGCATTATTGGGAGTTAGAATAATGCTGGAGTTTATTAAAGCACTATACATTTTCCCCAAGTGCAATCTTTATGAGTTCTCTTGGCAGTTCTCAATTGTAGCAAGTTGAAAGTCTTTTAGAGAAGGAGACATTGTGTACTAACTTTCTACTGCCTTGGCCAGGTGTTGCTCCAATAGACAGACAATCTGGAAGGGGAATAACCCTCTCATCTGGACCAGGACCGAAGTGTTTTAGCTTGACTAAAGCCAAGCTTTAGAGATTTAGAAATTTGAAATTTTCAAATTAGATACTTGTACCTTCCTAGATAGGGTAAAAGCAATGATACTGTCTTTTTTGGTAATACAGATAAATGGCTTGATCAGCATACAAGACCAAAACCAAAACCCTTTGTGGATTAAATTAAGTTTATAAGCTACTGAAATGGTAGCCTCTTTTCCAGAAATCTATGCCTATAGAAATATAGCTCATTTTCTATTCTAATGTAGAAAAATATTCTGCCCCAGAATAATGCAAAAGTTTATTCCTTGAAGGATAGCTAGAGATAAGGAAGACAACAAGTGATAGAATTGATTGGTTCATTCACCAAGTATTTCTTAAGTGCTAGACTATAAGGGATAGACTGTATATAAAACTTGTTGGAGCTTGGCAGAGAGGAAACAGATTTAGGAGTTATATGTCAGATCCCTGTCTTTATCTCTATTCCTCCCTTTTTCTCCCTCCTCCCTTCTCTCTCCTTTTTTCTCTAGTCATCTTCTTTTTCTCTCTCTTACTGTCTCTCTGTCTCTTTAACTCTGTTTCCATATCTCTTTCCTACTGTGTATCTCATTATTGAAGAGGTTTTAGAGTAGATGTTGGATTATTTCATGTCAGGGTTATAGAGATATTTCTTGCTAAGATGCAGGTTGTATTAGAGGTTTCTGAGGTTCTTACTGACTTAGAGGATTGGATTGAATAGTATATGACTCTAGTATTTGGTATTTACTTTCTTTCATTTTACTGCTTATTTTTCATGATTTTAGGCCAATGTATATCCTGTTTCTTCATTTGAGTAATGGAAATAATAATATACATATACATGCTACAAAGAGATAAAGTTAAACTATATTTTGTTAATATTTGCTCTGCTTTAGTTTTCATACTGGTGAATAGAAGCGTGTAATCACTGAGAGACTTCTGGAAAGCCTTGGCAGTATTCATTGCTTGAATTCTAAAGGGACATAAATGAATAGGTAGCTCTGAGCAAGTAGGAAAAAAGCATTGAAGTAGGAATTAGGAGACTTCTTTTTCTAGTCTTAGTTTTATCACTGATATGCTGTCTGACCTTGAGTAAATCAGTCAGCCACTCGAGTATAGTTTCTTCATCAGCAAAATGATCGAGTTGGGCTAGATGTCATCAAATGTCCCATCAGACTCAGGAATTATATGAGTATTTGATTCTCAAGCCCTGTAGAGAAGACTGGAGATATGTCCTCTACTAATCCCCTAGGATGACATCTTGCTAATAGCTTTTGAAATCTCAAAAGAATGAGAAGAAGTAGAAAGGCAGATAGCATCTCTCTAAGTATTTGGTCCCTACTGTGAAGTTACCTTAGTCATTCAGGCTGTTCTCTTAAGATTTAACAGAAGTATCAATCAAGGTACAGGTTTCTGGAAGAGCCCCCTGGTGGACTGTGCCAAAAAAAATCAGTGCAGCAAAAACTTGCTTTCTATAAGATTTTACTTTTAAAGAGTAGACTAGGCTCCTGTTTAGTATAGGCCTCATTTTTAATTAGCTTGGTAAAGCAGCTCAAGGTACTATTTCCTTTCTATCATTTATAAAATAAAATTGACAAATATTTCGCAAAGAAACAAAATTGAATTTTCATATAAAACTTCTTACTAGCTCAGGAAGCCCTTTGTGTAGAGCTCAAATCTCATTTGAATATACTTGGGATGATTATAATAATAACAATGATTATAATTAACAGGATGCTTCAGAAGATGTCACATGTACAACATTGCAGTTTTTTAAGTACCTGCTATGTATCAGGAGCTCACAATCTAGTGTGGGAATAAGATAGGCACATATATAACTATTACTTAAGATTCAGCCCTAAATCATTCACATAATAATTGAATCTTGGCTTATATAGCTATAACTATATAAATTTTAAAGTAAACTTGGAATACTGAGATTATATTGGAATATTTGTTAGGATTTTAAATTTGCAAATATTTTTGAGTGTCATTGGAAGACTCAGTACCTATAAACTACTTTCAACAGTTACCTTGCCTTCTGAAAACTAAATAGTCAACCACTCAAAGACTGGACAGCCTCAGTGCATAGAAAGTGGTCCCTATCAAGGCTAGAAAGCTATCTTATGATTGAATGAATGTCCATGATTATTTAGAATGTCTAGATAACTTCACAACTGTGTCATGTATTTTTTTCCCCTCTAAAAGGGTCTTTCTGATAAGCTAAGAAAGATGGAAGTGCTGGAACTTCCTGTCAATTTGGAAAAGTGGTGTGTGGTTCTAATGTGTTCTATTTTCCAAGGACTAACTTAGCTAGGTTTCAAAAAGCTAGCCAATAGGTAGTGAATTTCTTTGGCTACTAAAGAATGAAAGGATGCTGAGTAAGAGTCAAGAGTCAGGTCTTTCATTTAATAGCTATATGGCCTGAGGTTCAGAAAACTTAAGTATAAAATATAAATAATTAACCCTATCTTGCCTACCTTCCATCTAATATCAAATAAAGTAATAAATATGAAAATGTTCTAGATAGTAAAGCATTATATAAACATAAGGTCTAATATTATTGTTGTATCAGTATGCTTTATAACAAGAACTCTTTAATCTGTGCATGGATCCTTTTGGTGCTATAACAATAATAATAATAATAATAATAATAATGTCATGGATCCTTTCAGCAATCTGACAATAATGCTAATGTTAATAGTAATAATGATAATTATAATAAAGATGATAACTAGCATCAGTACTTATGTGCTAAACATTGTGCTAAGTACTTTATAAATATTATCTTATTGATCCTTATGACAATCTTTGGATGTGGGTGTTTTATTATACCCATTTTATAGTTGAGGAATTAAGACAGAGGCTCATGGACTTTCTCAAGTAAGTGTCTGAGGCTGGATATGAATTCAGGTCTTCCTGATTCCAGTCCCAGCATTATTAAGCCAATGGACCCTTTATCAAAAGAATATTTTTAAATACATAAAATAAAGTACATGGAATTACAAAGAAAACAACCATATTGAAATGCAATTATAAAAATATTTTTTTAAATTCAGGTAAAGTTCAAGCCCAAATTGAAATGATTGTTTTATAATTTAATATAATATCATTCTTATATATATTTTCTGTTGTTTTAGATGTTATTTCATACAATTCCTTTATTCATAAGACTTTTGGCTCATAGATTATGGTTTATAGTTTTAAACCTGAAAGGGATTTTAGAGTTGATATAATCCAAACTCATTTTTCCAGTGGGAAATTGAGTTCCAGAGGTTAAATTACTCCTTCAGGGTCACATAGGTGATAAAAGTGGCAAAGCTGTAATTCAAACTCTGCTCCTCTAACTCTTGTACCCCTTTGTTTGTTTTTTCATTTTGCCATTTACATTTCTCAATTTTGCTCATTTTGCTTCTGCTTTCTTTGGCATAGTATTCAGCTTTAATCCATTTTGAACTAATTATTACTATTTGTGACTAGAATTCTTTGGCCTTCTTGAAAAATTTACTTCTAGTCACAGCTTAGCTCAGATTTTGGATAAAAGATCCTTGCATGTGAGAAAAATGAAAGCCAGATAGAAAATGGATAGAAATACATCAATTTTTATGCATTCAGTCTCAGATTAAGTTAGCTCAATTTTACAGATTGACTCAGGCCTCACGCCATTCAGAAACCTCTTTAAAATCATGTAGGCATTACTGGCATTTCTGTGGCTCCTGTCTTTTCCTTGACCTCAGAACCACAATGACTTCTCGTAAAAATGTGTTAGAATCCACCAAGAAGCCAGAAAGGGATTTTAATACATCCCTATTTCTATCAGGATTAACTGATTACATTTTTCTCTTTGTACCGTAAATGGCGAACTGAAATTAGTTGACTGCTATTGACTTATCCTGCCCTGAGAAAACTCCAGTCTACTCTTTATATACCAATAGAGTTTTTATAAGTTACACTGAAAAAAACCAAAGTCCAGCAGACGTCTGATTGAAAACATGTTCTTCTGCCTATTAAACATGTTCTCTCCAACTGGAGAACTAACCCGTCATGGAGGCTATCCTTCTTTGACTGCCCATTTTGTATGCTCCCTAGTAGCTCACTAGGCTGATTTTCATATGGTAATGTTCATAGCGTGTCTCCTCAGAACAGCAATCAGGAGCTTATGTAGGTGACTGGGGAAGACATGAGGAAGGTTGTTGATCTCTTGACTCGTAAAGACATTCTGTCAAGCAAGCGTAGCTTCACAGCAGTTGAGATTCTAGTGTGTAAACAGAGACTGCTTAATTACACAGGTCATGTCAATTAGTGTGACCTTAGCATTTTCAAGAAATTAATCACTTTCAGCAGAGCCATGCACTGTTCATACTTTAATGCAGGATGGAATTCAAGCTTGTAGAAAATCCATTACAATCAGTACTTAAAAAAATTCCAATGGATTTTTTTTGGTTGTTTTGTTTGTTTGTTTGTTTAAATCCCTAGCCTGTGGTTAGAATAGCAAACTTAGTTAAATAAGGCTCTGGAGCTCTTGAGAATGAGACTTCATTTAGTAGTCATGAAGGAAGGGGGCAGAAAAAGACAGTGAGAAGCAGAATGAAGGTGGAGTTTATTAGGGGGCAACCAACCTGGCACCAAGTCAAAATTCATTTTTGACTCTAATGAGTAGCTCTCTTCACTTTGACACTCAAGAGGCTTCTGTCAGAGGACTGACTACATTGAAATCACATCAAGGGTCTGGTCCTAAACTGACAAGAACCAGATAATTCAGAGTTAAAATTTAAATTCTTATCAACAGCTTTCCTTATTGGGTCTAAAGATTCCTGGGGCAGGAGTAGAGATGAAGGAAATAAGATGGTGTATCTGACCTTAGTGCTTAATACTGTATTTAGGGAATACAGAGCAAAATATTTATTCTCAAACTTTTTTCAAATTAAGTAAGATTGTCTATGTCTTGGAAGTGTGATTTCATTGATGTTAGGAGCACTTGTTGAGGGTACTTCCTCACCAAATGATATTCTGCAGTTTAAATGCTAGAGGATTTGGATGTAGGGCTTTCAGACCCTGAGACTGCCTGAGAAACCCTGTGGTTATCTATCTATCTATCTATCTATCTATCTATCTATCTATCTGTCTGTCTGTCTGTCTGTCTGTCTGTCTGTCTGTCTATCTATCTATCTATCTATCTATCTATCTATCTATCTATCTGTCTGTCTGTCTGTCTATCTATCTATCTATTTACATATATATGTGTAGATATGCGTATATACATGTATATTATGTGTGTATACCCACCTTGTCTATATATACTCACTTGTGAGTATATACACACAGATATGAACATATTTTTTTGCTCTTTCTACCATTAGGCTTGGTTCAATTATTAGTCCCCTTCTAATTCTTTAACATTAAACAATTAGATTATCAAAAGTGACCCCAAATTTGATATAAAAGTTAGGGGTTATTAGTGAATTAAAAAGAATCAATGCTATTTACTTAAAAGACCCATACTCTCAAACCATTTGTTATAATTAGAAGAGTTATAAATTACACATTTGATTTCTGCCTTTAATTCTCTATTAGCCTCTGTTTTGTATAAAGTCAGTATTTCCATCACTACTACTTCTCTTTCCTTTTCCCTGCTATTCATGAACTATTTTCCCTATCCTTCTGAATGGATTTGTATTATTTTGACAAATAGCACATCTAGCAATTACATTCTATACCAACTGAATGCAGTGAGCAGGGGCCCGGAACATCAACTTACTCATAGAAAATAACACTAAGTTACATCACACTGATTTAATTATAACTGAAAGCAACCCTAATGACTAGTCTCAGAATGCAGGATTAATTCACATAAACATAGTAAATACAAAAGGTGGATTTTCAACCTGATATATTAAGAGCCATTATGGCTTATCGAGTAAATACACAATCTTTGGCATGAGCCCTTATGCTGTGCCCAGGGAGAAAGGATGCATCATAGAAAAGGAAACCTTATGAGGTGTTTGATAAGTGGCTGCTCTGCATCCAGAGTAGGTACTTTTTCTATAATTAAATATTGTCATCTCTGTAAGAAAATGTAAAATAAATAAGGCAAGCATTGAGTGGTTTTGGTTAGATCAGTGTTTCCTAATCCTTGAAATACTCACAGTGACTAGATTCTGGGAGAGTAATTAGGGGTGGGACAGAAAGCAATAGGGTGACAGCAGGGAGATATGGTAGAAAGAACTCTGGATCCAGAGTTAAGAGATCTGGGTTCTTTTTCTGTCCTTGCTCAGTAGAATGTGAATTTCTTGAGGGCAAGTGGCCTGTTTTTAACCTTTGTTTTATATCCCAATGCTTAACATGATTTTTGATACATAGTATAGTTCCCAATATATGTAGTTCTCAATGTGGTGACTTACTGAATCTCTAGGTCATGTTAGATATGTCAGATAACCTCAATGAAATTCAACTTTTTCATCTTTAAGATTGATTCTAATTAAATGATATTTAAACTCACTTTAAAGAAGAATTATTCATTCTACTAGAGGAGACATTTTCCTCCTTTCTTTTTTTTCTAGTTATCTATAAATCTATCCATAATGCTTCTAACATTAGCAATATACAAACCAAATTTTCTCCTTTTTCCTTCATGGATGCCTGCTGATGCACAAAGAGCAAAGGAAACTCAGGATGTCCTCTCATAGCAAAGACACTGCTGGCATGTAAAAAAGTGGTTGAGAAAGAGATTACTAATGAATCATTTGAAGATTGAATTCTTGGTTAAGAAAAAAATAATCGGAGAGCTCTGATGTTACTTCAAAATGTTTAAATTGATTTACTCAGTTATCTGAACAATTTGAACAAACACTACTGTTACCCAAATCATACTTTTCAATTATCTTCTAGAGATGGGGTATTTCAACCCAAAGCATTGATTTATCAATAAAATTAATGTTTCTTCTCATCTTTAATTCTACCTAGTTTTACCAAAATAATTATTGCTTTCTCCCCTTAGCCCAAACCCCTACATAAACTCTATTCTGAACTCTTTTTTACCTGAGTATCTTAGCCTATATCAGGTATGTTATGAAAGAACAAGTGAAAGAAAATTGACTATAAGCACTTGTTCATAAGAAATCTTTTATTACAGGGATAAACAATTTGGGGATAGAAATCCCTAAATTTCCCAATATGTAAATGTCAGGTATTAACTGAAAGTAGGAGAAGCTAAGGGAAGGCAATTTGGTTCTAGAGTAATAAAAGAATAAGTGATTCAGGAGAAAGGATGTCAGGAAAGATAATAAACGTAACTAACACATTGCACTTACTATGTGCCTGGTACTGTGTTAATTACTTTACAATTATTATCTCTTTTGAGCCTTACAACAATACTGGGAATTGATGAGGATAATAATAGCCCATTTTATAGATTAGGAGACTGAGCTAGAGGTTAAATGACTTGCCCGAGCTCTCACAGCTAAAATGTCATATTTGAGCTCAGGTCTTTCTGGTTCCGGATCTGCTCTGCTACCACTTAATTGCCACATGATAGGTGGGAATATCAGTATATATGTGTGAAGATGGGAAAAGGAAGGTAGAGGTGGGAGATGGACTGAGGTTCATTTGATAACTTCTTGTAATCGTTTTGCTCCAAGCTGTTGTTATTGCTGTCTTGCCTGCATGAGTTCTAAATCCATGCACAAATGAGGCAAACCATATGACAGACTAACATTCAGGACCAAATTTTTTAATCTGATTAAGTCCACTATGTTAGAATTCCATATAAAATATTCTATATTAAAAATCCCCTTATATTTATTTGTAGTTTTTTCCCTAGGGTGACTCACTCGAAATTGAACAGTTGATATTGTTGAACTTTTTTATTTTGAGAGAGGAAATTAAAAAAAAGACATACTGAAGATGACTTTTTATGATTGAACTATTGTCTAATATCTGTTACCTCCAATTTATAACTTATTATGGGAATGCTAAAAGACATATATATTTAGCCTTTTGGAACCTTTCTGTCATAATGTCTGCATCAGCATTAAGAAACTAAATTGTGTTAATGTCATCCTGATACTCGTGCTTGAATTTAGTCACTTGTGTCTGCTGAAAATCTGCACATGAGGTAGAAGTTATGCTTCATGGACCTTGGATAATGTAGTGAGGACATACAAGGTCCCCTGAGAGAGAAGCTGAGAAATGACAAAGAGGGTTAGGATGCATAAGCCTAAAACCACCAAGTGACCAGCAACCAAAACCTCAACACTCCACATTGAACAGGTGTCATGGCTGATCAACCAAACTTTGGTGTGTGTGTGTGTGTGTGTGTGTGTGTGTGTGTGTGTGTGTGTGTGTGTGTTGTGGGAGGGTCTTGTCAAGGGGAGAATGGAGATTTAGGAAAGATCAAATTGATTTCATGAAATTCTTTTATTATAGCTAAGCACAGCACACAACCTAAGATACAAATGAATTGTTATACAGATGTGTTAGACTCTTCATGACTATATTTTGGGGTTTTCTTGGCATATATACTGGAATAGTTTCTCATTTCATTTATAGCTCATTTTATAGATGAGGAACTGAAGCAAACAGGGTTAATTGATTCATCTAAGGTTACACAGCTAGTAAGTGTCTGAGACTAGATTGGAACTCTGGAAGATTAAGCCCAGAGCACTATCTACTGAGGCACCTGGCTGCCCCTCCAATGAGTACTGTTAACCAAAACTACAGTGAGGAAGGAATAGAATTCATCAAAGGCCTATGCTTCAAAATAACATACAGAGTAGGCAGTATGATACTGCTTTATTTGGAACCAAATGCCCTGGCTTCCAATCTTAGTTCCTTTACTTACTATCTCTGTGACATTGGGCAAGTCACATAATCCCCATAGGCCTTAGTTTCCCTGTCTGTTAAATTAGGAGATTGAAGTAAATAATTTCTAAGTTTCCTTTTAACTCTAAATATATAATCATATGATCCTAAGTGTCAAGTTCAGGATGCTGCAGAAAGTTATCGTTGGATCTAGGAGTCAGAGGCATGATGAAAGAACTTGGTAATTTTTGGATAACTAAGCTAGAAATAACAATTGAGCTTAGATAGTAGACCCAGAATATGATATATCATTTGTAAGTAAGGCTTCCAAATTCTCAGAGGGAGACATTGTTTTGAACTTTTTGCTTAATAAAGATCAAGTAACCTCTGATTTTTTCCAAATTTTAATTTCTGAGATATGAGTTCTTTGTTGCTGGTAAGGAAACAACTGAATATGTGAATATATATATATATATATATATATATATATATATATATATATATATATATATATATATATATATATATATATATATATAAATTATTTGTCACACAAACTGAGGATAAAAATAATGTGATTACAAACCACAGTTTATGAGCCAAGGAGGCTTCAAAGTACACTGCTAATTTACCCTTCCCCTCTTCCTTAATCCCAAATATCTTCTGTTGGTTATGAAGATTCAGAGAGGGCATGGAAGCTGGCAGATCAGGGTATAATTCTGAGTGTTCATCCAAAGACAGACTTTAATGGATTGCTGTTAAAGCAAAATGAAGCCCCAAGGTGCTTCATTCAGATAAATGAGGTGATGTTTCTAAATAAACATATTCCCACCAAGTATAATCTTGTTCTTGGATTCAGATTTTAATTTGGGAATATGAACTGAAATTTAGATAGTTTTGTGGGTTATAAAGTGTGTACTCATTCTCATTTGATCTTCACAACAAGGCGAATGGGGTAAGGATAATTATTCCCATGTGCAGCAAAAGAAACTGACACTTAGGCCAAGTGGTTTGCTCCAGGTCACAAAGCTAGTGATGCTCAAGGCACTCACTCACCATTAACCATCTGGTAGAAAAGGGATTCACAATTCAGTCCTCTTACATCAACCCTAAGGCTCTGTCCATCACCCCACAACTGTCTAAAGAACGAATTAATAAAAGTGATTTTAAAGCCTTTTTGCTGAAGGCTTTACTCCAAATAACCCCAGATCCTGAAGTTACCTCCTTATTCCTAACATTTTTTGTTGCTTCTTTCTATTTGGAAAACCCCCCTAACAAAGCAAGGCTTAAGCATTTTGGGGAGATTGATCTCAACTTGAACTTGCCCTCTCTTTATGCCTTCCAAACGTAAAACTCTGTTTTGTTGACAAAATTTAGAAGAGCTTAAGTTTTGGAGAGCTTGGTTTGTTCCCTTGCTTACAGGAATATGACAGCACTTCATTAATCTTGCATTAAGCTGTTCTAGGCTTTTTCTCAAGGATGGTTCAATGCTCATTCTACAACAACTAGTTTCATTTTTATTTTATAATTTGGTCTAAAGAACATATATATTTTAATTTAAGTTATATCTTGATAATCTTGATATTTGAAGGAGAAAGTGGATTTGATTCAATTTAGCAAGTATCTGTCAAATTATTGTTAGTATTAAGTTGTAGCAGATTAGTACTGGTGATGGTGGTGATAATAGTCATAGTTATAGTTGTAATAATAGTAGAAAAGAATTATTGTAGAGGTAAAATTGGGGAGATAGGTAGCTCAGTGAATAACATTCAGGGCCTTGAGTCAGGAAAACTCATCTTCATGAGTGCCTCAGGCACTAGCTGTGTGACCCTGGACAAGTCACTTAATCCTGTTTGCCTTAGTTTCCTCATTTGTAGAATGATCTAAAGAAAAAAAAAATGTAAACTATTCCAGTTATCTTTGCCAAGAAGATCCCAAATAGGACCCTGAAGAGTCAGATATGACTGAAAATTGTGGAACAACAACAAAGAAGAAAAAATCACTCAATTATTGCCTTTGGGGAATTTATAATCTAGGAGGGATAAGTCATTGCCCTGTGCAAGTTATTTAACTTCTGTAACTTCATTTTCCTTATTTTGTAATATGTGAACAATAATAGCACCAGCTTCACAAATTGCATAAAACAAGATAACATATGTAAAGTCCTGTGTAAATCTCAAAGTGTTATATAAATTGTAGCTAGCTATTTTTGTACAAAGAACTATAATCCTAGTTTACTCTTCAATCCTTTCAGTCATGTCTGACTCTTTGTGACTCCATTTGGGGTTTTCTTGGTGAAAATGTAGAGTAATTTGCTATTTCTTTCTCCAGCTTATTTTACAATTTACATTGTATAGTTTTGGTCTCAGTTTCCTCAGACAAACAGGGTTAAGTGTTTTACCCAGGGTCACATAGTTAGCAAATGTATGAGGTCAGATTTGAACTTCCTGACTAGAGTCTTCCTGACTCCAGGTCCAGCACTCTAATCAATATGCAACTTAGCTTCTATAGGACCAGCTAGAAAATGACTAGCATCATAAAGATGGGATAGACCTTAGACCTTAGCCATCACCTAGTTTAACCCTACCATTTGCAGATGAGGAAATGGAAGCCCATAAATTTATTCACTGATTTTTTTTCCAATGTGGCTAGTTAAGTGGCAAAGCCAGAATTCAAATCCCAGATCTTCTGAATGCAAAATATAATTCATTTATTTTTCTAATTATATCCTATAACAAATATATAAGAGATCTAGCTGAGGCAATGAAAGTTTAATGGAGGACTCATTCCTTGTACAAGATCTTGATAGAAGAGAAAGATAGCAATAGAGGATGTAGAAGGGCAGTTTTAGACAAGAGAGACATTATATGCAAAGGCATGGAGGTGGGAGGGGCAAGGCAAGAATGGAGAAAGCTAAATAGTACCAGTATGGTTAGAGAAAGAATATATTGTGGTAAAGGAGTAGAAATCCTGGAAAGGCAGATTGAAAAAAGGTTATTAAAACCTTCAGATCTATGATAAGTAGTTTCTATTTTCTCCCAAGCAATTGGAAGCACTAAAAAGTTTTTGAGCAAGAGGTTACAATGCACCTATGCATTATGGAGATTAACCTGGGAAGACAGGGGAACAAAAATGTGTTGCATCTTATATATGTAAATATAGGGATCATTTAAAATGGAAATAAAATAGAATGGAACAGAATATCCCAGTCTAAAGGAACAGAATATCCCAGTCCATTTACAGATGGAAAGATTGAGATGATGAATGAAGTGACTTGCCCAAGTTAACAATTATTAAGTGGCAAAGCCAGGACTATAAACCAGGTCTTTTGGTTCTAAATCTCATGTTCTTTCTGTTTAACTTTGTTGCCTTTAAGTAAAGATGTAAGAATTTTCTGGTCTTCCCGTCGTTCCAGTTATGGTTTAGGCTCCGCAGAGTGATTAGGATGGTCTTTTAAGGACAGAGAGTGAAAGGAGACTAAAGAACTGGGAATTCTCCTATATACACACTTTTGTTCTCTTGATGGAATGAAGGAAGATGGACAGTGTAGATTATTCTTGCTTTACCTTGACCTCAGCCTTCATGTCAAATATAAAACTTTAATGACAGTGGGACGTCTTTAAAATTCATTGAATATATTAAGAATTAAGCTTGTGGCGCTTGTGTGATTTTCTTACAGGTGCACAGTAATTTTTTTTTTAATTTTCAATACAGACACAGTGTAACCACTTTCTCTATTTCCTGACACTGGAAACAGATACCGTTTTGGATTCCTTTTATAGTTTCTTTAGCTAACGACTCCATTGACCACTTTATTGTGGTCTTTGAAAGACACAGATAGATTGTGTTATGTAATTTAAAATGTCTCAAGTAGTCTCTTTTCTGACTAAAAGGAATAGAATAGATGAATTTCAGTTTCTTCAGATAATGAAGGTTCTGTAATAATACTTCTGATCTCATTTTTCTTCTTTATAAAAAAACTAGAAAACTATGATTTTAAAAAATCTGTAAATGAAGAGGCCTTGGATAGAAGCTTACTCTATCTGAAGTCTAGTTTAGCCAGTCATGAGTGGAGTGATAAATTGCTTTGGAACTTGCTTCTTATACTTACTATCATTTTGCTTTCCTCTCTCTCATGAATGACTTTAGCTGGGATTTGAGGTTTTGTAAATGACTAAGCAGAAAAGCCTAGATCCCTGTAAGTGCTCTGAATCATTCCCATAGTATTTTAATATCACAGATTACAACAAAAACGCAAACATTTACTTGGTGGTGCTGTGAACAGTTCTTTCAGCTATTACTGGATGGAGAGCATTCCTTTTGCTATCTTCTCTCAAGTGAAAATGTTTTGTCCTGACAGATTTGGGCCAGCTCTCTGGGGGTAGGGGATGGAAAAGGGTCTTTTTTAATGTTATACATTTGGTGGGAAGCCTAATAATAGGGTTGACATTCTCCAGGACCAGGCCAGGAACCCAAAGTTTTCTCTTTTGTCCCACTCAGATGATGAAATTGGAGTCTCAGAAAGGTCTTTGCGTGCCCCTCCTCCCCCTTGCCTTCCTTGGCCAACGTAGAGAGGTGGCTTCCTCCCAGAGCTGGCACAGTGTTTGCCAATCCTTGTAAAGCATTTCACCTCTTCAGAGGCGAACGCCTCTCAAAACCAAGAACAATTAAAAGCAAGAGCCTTTCGAAACAACTGGGGAATTCAGCAAAATAAATCAGAAATCCTCAGCCTTCGCTCTGGAGGCTTGCCTCATTATGAGAGCAGATCTATTAGCCCCTTTGCCATTGTCTTTCATTTCTCAAGTGAGGTGATTCTAATTAAATTAATCTGCATGTCAATCTATCGGTGATCAATCAAAGAGCCCGAGGTCCCCCTATGCAGCCGTGCGCTTGCGGCTGACAGGGGCTGATAATGGAGGAAGAAATAAACTGTCGAGCAAAGTTAATTAGTCAACATAATAGGTGGATTAAACAGGAGCTGGCTGATTGCTGTTTCACAAGTCGAAGCATGAGGTGGGAGCTGAAACTGCAATTAACAGACAATTATTATATTTGGTTGTAAGAGGTCGCATGAATAAACATATCTCTGCGGGTTTCAGTTTTAATCCCTTTTCCCATTTAATATAAGGAGAAGTGTAGGTCATTCCTGTTCATTGTTTTAGCCCAAGTTCTTGAAGACAACACATGCTTCTTTCTGTGGCCCCTTTGGCAAACAGGCTCTGAACGGGCTGGTGTTCAGTGGGGAGCGTCTGGGTGACAGCCCAGGAGCTGGGTCCATGCCACTGATTTGATGGCCTCCAAAGGAGACAGTCTGCACCAAGATGCATGTCTAGCTGGGAGTTGTGTTGTTCTATTTGCTTGCTTTTTCGTTTGATTTTATTAGTCAGAGGAACCAAAACTGATAAAAGAGAAGAGGAAAAAAAAATCCTTCAAAAACTCAACCACCAAAATCATCTTCAGGAGAAAAACAAAGCAAAACAACCTCCCCCCCCCAAAAAACAAAAAAAACAAAAAAAACAAAAAACAAACAAACAAACAAACAAACAAAAAAAACCCTGCTTTCCCATCCTATCTTTTTCTACTATCTTTTACATGTTCCCAGACTCCTAACCTCAAGCTTTGGGAGGTGGGAGGTAGAAGGTGGTGATGAGGTGAATTAAAATGCAAAGATTTTTATTTTTGAGATCAACTGTGATATCTGCTTCAATGTCTAAACTGAAGGGTAATTTAGGTGAAACACAACCACCCTTGTGTTAAAAAAAATATGCTAATAAAGATTCTCTTGTTAAAATTATGGTTAACAGTGTACCTTCTGCTGTATAACTATAAACTGTGCAATTTTACTTAAAACTGCATCAAAAGCTTTCCATGCCAAAGACCCACTCATCAATAGCGTCTCTTGTTAGACTTGTACGGCATAAGCACCAGTTATTATGGGAAATAGCTATGCAATTTTCTTCAGCTCCCAGCTGTTATTTATTTAACTTGAGTTTATTACCCTCTATGCTTTTATATTAAAATGTTCATTCATTTCCTTCTTGTGTCTCTAGGTCGTGGTGTCTACGACAGTCAACGTGGATGGCCATGTCCTGGCTGTCTCAGATAACATGTTCGTACACAATAACTCTAAGCACGGGCGGAGGGCTCGGAGACTTGACCCCTCGGAAGGTACGCCCTCTTATCTGGAACATGGTAGGCAAATCATTTTCATTGGTTGGCATTACTACTTTAAATGTGCATTTATTTGGTTTCTCTCCTCTGTCCCTTACCCATTCTAGCTTCCTCATCCCTCCCCCAATCTTTCAAATTTCAAATTGTCTGTCTGTCAAAATTGACATTCTGGGTTTTTTTTCCCTTTAGAACATAATGGTCTAGTAATTAAAGATAGGAAAATTTTTGTCCAATTTGCCATACTTAATGTTTATCACCCTCCAAACTGGAAAAGGTTGACATGTCTATCTGTAGGTCTTAGAGGTGAATTATATAATAATATTTATCTTGGACATCCCAGCTTATCAGTGATGATTTTCAAAGGGTAAGCAGAAACTAGATAAAATTTGTCTCAAGGAAAGAGAAGGCCATAAAAATTCTGAGGTAGATAGTTACATTTCTGAATCCATATGTGATACAGGAGTAATAAACTTTTCTTTTGTCCATTCATTCATTCCACAACTCTTCATTGTACACCCATGATGTGTAAAGCCTTGTGTTGGGTGTTTGTTTCTTCTCAGACAAAATTTGTAACCCCTTACTTGGCTTTACTTTTCTGTTTGCTTCATCAGCAGTGTTATTTGAAAACAAATTTCCATCTCATTTCCTGAGGCTTCCATGGGCATAAGCTGTCCTGATGCCATAATTCACAAGGTAGAAAATTCCCTTTGCTGCCAGCATCCCAATTTAATAAACAAACCACTATCATAATTTCTACCCGATTTTTCCCACCCTTAAGGAATGTACAATCTGTACCTTTTATTAATTAGCCAGATGTAGCGCTCTTAGGAGAAATACTTCACTACATCTAGTTTTACAGTCTTCTTAGAGTAAACTATCATCTTTCAAAAGCTGTTTTTTTATGGTTTCATTAGGGCTAAGATAGATAGATATTACTTTTTCCAGGAGGCTATTTGAAACACCTGCTTGTGATTGCATTTCTATTTCCATTCCTGTACTTAAAATTATTCTGATCTTCACATTACAGTAATGTTGCCTTTTTTTTTAATGCCCTTAGAGTCACTTAAGACACTGTATACATGGAGTTGTTTAGGTAAAGTAGCCAGGGAAACCATAGGGAAATACTCAGTACTCCTCAGACTATGCCCAATGGCTTACAAACTTAAGCTTTGTTTCTTATGTGGCTACTTCAATCCAGTGGCCAGAGTGCATGATGAAGACTAAGATGAACACATACATTGGCCTGTTGGTTTTGAATTCATAGACTTCTTCATTTCTAGGCAGTTTTTTTTTGACAAAATGTACAAAGGAGTCTGAGTGAGTCTCTTTGGAAGGATCACTGTAATAAATTCTCACTATTGGAAAAATAACTCAGAATACTTACCCTACTGATGGTAGAGTCATAATACTATCCTTATGTATGAATAACATATGTTGACATTTGGGTGGGGGGAGAAAGATATATGGCTATAGGAAAGTCTTTTGATTGCTCTGGCTCAGCTTGCCAATCCATAAAGTGGCCATGCTGCTATTAGCATCTTAGTAAAAGAAATAAAGTGCAATTTAGTTACCCATGGTACATTCCAGAAACATGTCTCAGCCACTTATTATATGCAGAGCATGTGGTTAAGCATTATAAATTTAGACAAGATTATTTCTCCTTCCTTGATAGTGGTTACAATTAAATGGGGAATATGTCCCATTCTCAAATAAGTATCATATACAACATCACAATAAATGAACTGAAGCTTTAAAAAAAGTGTTGCATAAAGTTCAAGGAGAGTGAGTGAATAAGTAAGTAAAACATTTATTAAATGTTTATTATGTTCTAGGCACTGTGCTAAGTGCTGGAGATAAACATGCATAAAAGCAAAAATAGCCCTTGCTTTCAAGAGCTTACATTCTAATTAGAGAAGATAATACATAAAAGCCAACTAGAAAGAGATGGGGGGAGGTTCTTGCCCCCAAGAATCAGAGAAAGTGTAATGGAAGAAGTGGCATTGTTTCTGGTACCTGGAAGTGACTCAGTCACTCAGCTAGTGAGCTTTTCTCTCTTAGCGTTTTATGATTTCCCTTCAGCAAAATAAGAATTCACATGGTCAGGTCCATATTGCTGATGATAAAAAAACTTTACTTCTTGTACTCTGCTGTCTGAATCACCCAACCACACATAGCCACCCACTCATTTAGACATTTCAAGCTGAAACATAAATATCTGTTCAGCAAAGGGTGAATATTGAATTACCATTCTGGAGATGTGTGGGAGTAGATTGGGTGCTTACTGCATGCAGCTTTGGGGACATTCTAATATTCTGCCTTACTATAAAATTTTTTTTCTGTAAAATACCATTTTAAACTATATTCTACAAAGAATATAGGTGCCAAACAGTAAGTCTGAAAAGTATTTTCCATCTCTGGATGCTTGCAGGAGCCTTCTTTTACCATTTTTTAAACCATCTCATTCTCAGGTAGCCTGAATTATTTTTGAGCTATTCCACACATCTCTATTTATATCCTGCTTGTCAGACAGTAGAAGGAAAGTTCCTTTCATGGCTCATCTTTCCACATATAAGTAGAAGCAGTGATCATGGTTTACATTCACACACAGCACTCCCTGTGTTACCTAAGGCCTCAGAAATGTAGTGCTCAAATAAATATTCCTACATTTCAAGCATAGTAGTTGACAAAGGGAAATTTGTTTTGTAAACTTGTGGCAGGAGGGAAGTAAAAGGGAGGGCAGAAGTCTACCTTCATGATAATTACAATTTATTTTCATTCATAAATATCTTGCAAATTTTATATTTATAGTAAACCACAAATAAACTGCTAATGTATTATTATATAGAAACATGTCTAGTATAGACTGAAGACATTTAAGTTGCTTAGTTGTTATCAGAACTCTTGGGTTGACTTAAAATCTAGTTAATTAGGAAAGGACTTTTGACCAAAACAATATTATCATTGGTCTTAAGGAAGGCAATGATTTAAAGCAGGGTGTCTTAAACTTTTTCTACTTGTGACCCCTTTTCACCTGAGAAATTTTTCTATGACTTCAGGTAGATAGATATAGTTGGTATAGAGGTGTGCAGCTATATATGTAAAATAGGTATACAAATACAAAAAAAAAACCCTTACTGATAATAAATCATGATTTCATGAACCTCACATTCAGTCATGAGATCCCATATGGAATTGTGAACCATAATTTAAGAAGCTGAGGTTTATCTGTGAAATGATAAAGTTTCTTATTTCAACCTGACAATCAGAGTTCTAGTTCTAGATCTTGCCAATGAGAATGACCTTAAAGCACCTTGTAAATCTTAGTTTTCTCATCTTTAAAATATGAAGTTGTTAGATCTAGAGCAAAACTAGAGTGGAATAACGATGGCTACTAACCTGCCCTCATTTAGCTGATATAAACAACTGATTTTAGCATTAAGATAGCAAGAATCATTAGTTAAAATAGAAATTACGAAATGATGCTCTGATACAAAGTACACTCTTGACTTGTTCACTGCAACTTTGTTTTATCTCCTAGAAGAGGGAATATTTCATTAGAAACATTCAGAAATCCTCTGAAGAAAAACCCACTATCTTCTCCCAGAAACATTTTGTAGTGTTTGCCTCAGGTGCCAATATTGCTAGTTATGGCTTTGTTGAAACTATTTGTTATTTGAGGTCCCTTCTAACTCTGAAATCCCTAAGTGTTGCTTGAGGTCAAAGGATTTTAAAATTGAAGTTCTGGTGTTGGTGTCTGCACCCATTCCTTCCTTTTACTTGGCAATGTTTGAAGGAGCTTACTACTTTTTTAAAAAAATCTGTGAATCATCATTATTATGATTGTTATTGTTCTTATTACTATTACTAATCATCATCTTTTTGTTTCTTCCTAGTCTCCAGGCATGTTTACTTGAATTTAAGAACAATTGTGGAATCAGTTTCTCTATTTTTTCCCCTGTGGCAAAATTCAGTGCCCTCAAAAAATGATAGTGCAGAGACCCTGTCAGTTTGCATGCTCTAACACTTTATTATCTAATGATCTAATATGCAACAAGGCAAAGTGCGGGGCGCTCATCATCCTGACACAGAATGCCTGAGAGAGGTGACTAAATTACTTTATGTACCATTAGCAAGAGCAGCTACGGTGAACTCACCGGGAGCATTTATGCAAATGTGTGTGAATACACTCAAGTGGCTTTGTCAGGCAGCCGACTGACAAGCAGTTTAAACACTCATTTTTTTTTTTTTTAAAGGGGCAGTTTTTTTTTCCCTTTAGTATATGTGTGTATGTGTTTCTCTTACCCCCTCCCATTTTGGTAATAAATCATTTGAATCTTTGATGATGGCTTTGGAATAAGATTGAGAGGCCACATGGAGCTGGACAGGTCATGTAGAACAATATGTGTGCATGGTTAGTAAAACTTTTCCAACTAGGGCTTTTAGAAGCCTAGATTCAGAGCTTGAAGACACCTCAAAGAATATCTAATTCAGTCCTTATTTTATAGATCTGTCTTCCCAGTAGTTGCCAAAGTGATTTTTCTTAAACACAAATCTAAACATATTATTCATTACTAAAATAAACAAAACAAAACAAAACCAAAAGAAACAAACAAGCAAACCCAGAATTCCAGTGGATCTCAGTTAACTCCAAGATAAAATATAAATTCCATTGTTTGGCTTTTAATGTTTTCACAACTTGATTCCACCTGTCTCTCTAGTCTCATTTTATATCCCTCCCTTTCCCACAAATCTGAAAGTGCAGCCAAACTTACTTTCTCTTTCTTTCTCACATGTATTATCCTATTCCTAAATCTTTGGGTTTTTGCAATAGCCATCTTTCAAGCCTCCAATGCACTCCCTCAGTACTTCTGACTCATATAATTACTATTTCTCTTCAATATCCAGCTTAATTGTTGTTACTCTCTGTTAGTGCTCTTTCCTAGCTATCTTGTATTTAACTTCTTTGTATTTATTTTTTAAATGTATGTACCTATGTATGTACTTGTTATCATGCTCAATAAATGCTTATTTGTTAGTTGTTTGACTATTCTAGATTTTTGTAACCTGAAGGCTTCAAGAGTTGAGAATTTTGGCTTGGAATTCTGTCTCCTAAGGTCCCAATCCTGTTACCAAGTACAGTCTGACTTCTTAGTGAAAAGTCTAAGACCTTTAACAGCCTTATTTTTAAAAAAGAGGTTTTTGGACTTTAAATAATTTGTAGAACAAAACGAATGAGAAAATGAATCATGAATGAATACCTCTGCCAAATATATAGAGCATGTAAAGAAAAGTGAAAATGTTAGAGGAAAATGGGGTATTTGATCCAACCCTAAAATGTTAGTTAAAAACAACAACAACAACAGGAGAATGGTAAATAATGACTAAATCTAATCAAAACTTCTATTCCACGATTTATACTTTTGTGGGAAAGTTATATCTTTTATTGCACTACTGAGCACAGGCCTTTCAGCTATCATTGATCCTATGTGTTTTTCATTTTTAGAGAATATTAAACTTCTTTAATAAATTCTTGAATATATTTGTATAATACTATAATATCTATCTTTCAGCTCTAGTAAATATTTGTGCTTAACAACATAAAGAATATCTAACTTTGAGGGGAAATGGTAAGCAAGAAGGGATAAGAAATAGGAATAAAAATTTATTTTTTCTTTCCTTCCCCATCCCCCATCCCCTTAAACTAAATGTTATAATGAAGATACACATAATAAATTCATATTGTGTCAAGAAAAGAATACTGAAATTATACAATTATGAGACTCAGAGTTGGAAGGGATCATAAACCACATCTTGTTCAGCCATCTCAGTTCACAGATGGAGAAACTGAGGCTTAGAGAGAGGAAATTACTTGCCCATGGTCATATAGATTGTACATAAGAATTTGAGCCTAGGTTGCTTGATTCCAAGTTGAATATTCTTTCTAATAAACACACTACTTTCTGGGAGACAAGAGCTTTATTTCTGACTCTGTTACTAGCCAGCTGTTTTTACCTTTCTGGACTTCACTTTATTAATCTGCATAAGTAGGTGATAAATAAGAACATCTTTGAAGGACCCTAATTGTTTCTAAGAATCTATGATTTGATGACCCAGAAGCTCATGTTGCATTGGACATGGCTGAACACTTCCATATTGTCATGCATTTTTGACCAAGGTATTAGTTTGTGCTGGGAGACTTTGGATAAATTATGGTTTTATGGAATATAAAAACTGACCTGTTTAGATAGTGGATTATGTGATCACAAAGCTACTTAGATATATGTCTCTTCTGGCATTTCTGCAGGTTACATGGGACCAAAACAGGTTTTGATTAACTCAGGTTCAATTAAATGTGCTCTTAGAGTCATACAGGCCCAGGGCAAGATTGTTCTCAGTTGGTTATTAACTTGGCCTTTCATTGTTGGGTTTACCAGGATCATGCAGGTGTTTACTTTGGCTTGAAGCTGTCTGTCTGATTACTCCTCAGTACATATAAACAACATGTGTATTCAATACTGAAGAAAAATCAAGGACTATGAAAATTTCTTTTCTTGATGGTATCAGCTAATAGGTTTTTCTCCATAGAATTATAAAATCTCAGAATTGGAAGAGACTTCACAGACCATTCAATCTAATCTATATTTAAACAAGAATATCTTCGCCAGCATCCCTGACAAGTGGTCATCCTCTCTCTGATTAAAGACCTCCAGGGATGTGTGGAGATCACTACTTTTCAAGACAGTTCATTCTGCTTTTGGACAATTCTAATTATTAAGAAGTTTTTCTTTGAATTGAGTTGAAATCTGCTTGTAATCGACTTAAAAACAATTTTCTTATTGGCCTAATTTCCACTTAGAGATTATCTAGTTCAATCCTTTTATTTCATAGTTGACAAACCTGAGCAAGTAACTTCCCCAGTGGCATACAGGGAGTTGATAATGAAATATCTATACATTACTTGCCTATCTAGGTAATTGAACTCAAATTTTGTGTGCCCCTAAAAGCAATTGTCAGAAATTTAATCCCCTAAATCATCATCTTTGTTATCTTTTTCTTTTGCAGGTGCTCTTGTTGAATAATTATAAAATCCTAGCATTTTCCAGTATAGAGCTGAAAAGAAGTTTAAAGATAAACTAGCCCAATTTTTAAAAATTTTACAGATATGGAAATTAATATTCAGAGAGATGGTGTTACTTAGTTAATCTCTGGGGTTAATTCATTGGGATTAATCATTGGAATCATTAGGACTAAGAGTAATATTTCCCAGTTCTCAATTTGGTATATTTTTCATTGTACAAAAATTGAAGAATTGAGCATACTTTCCTCACCAACTTTTCTCCAAACCCATTCTCATCCCTCTTCCCCCCACCTCTAAGAAAGACTTCTATATTAGGTTAGCAATCTTTTTACAATTTAATGCAAGAATACAAGGGTGTAGTAGTAGTCAGGATAGGGTAAAATTTCAGGAGATATGCCATCAGCCCCTAACATCAGTTTTCAGTCCCTTTTTGCATTCCTGTTTTCAAAAATGGAGCTTGGACTAATGCCTGCTTGCTGGTCTCTCTGGGAATTACAATGACAAATGAGAAGAATGTCTGTAAAATCACTTGAGCTTCCTGGAAGAAATGCAGTCTCCAGATACAAGTGCAGAGAATGAATGGCACCTCTCTTCAAACTTAGATGACAGCCCTTAATTTGACTGGTGTCAGTGCAAAATTACAGTCAGGCCCACTTAGGCAGGAGAGCCATAGTGAAGAGGTCCAGGTTAAGTAGAAAAATATTGGTGTCATCTTTTGGTTACTGTGGGTGGCATATCACATCTTATTAATTGATTTTTCTACCACAAAAAAAGATGACAGAGATGCAAGAATAGAATACTGGGGTTAAGAATATCCAGATATCGTAAAATATTGCATTGAGGCCTATGTTTTCAAACATCAGATCAGGCCTTTTTCTTTGTAGTGGAAAGAGAGCGATTGCCTTTGTCCATAATATAAAGGATTAAGTATTATATATTTACATATATGTATATATATTTACAAACACACACATATATACATACAGATATATGTAATATATATGTGTATACACACACACATATATATATATGTGTGTATATATATCTATATCTATAAACACACATATATATATGATGGTGAACAGGACTTAAAACAAATACTGATTTTCAGAGGAGCCCTTGAAATATGAATAACAGGGACTTGGGTAGCCAGTAAGAGCTCAGCTGAAAGACAATGCTCAGACAACTCTTGACAAGGTGGTCTGTATTAGTGTCGTTTGAATCTTATCCAAATGGTGACATTACCAGAAAGGAGGAAGAGTGTTCAAACTTAACAATGATACCTAATAACATTTTTTCATTTTAGTGACATATAGCATTTCTCCTATTTCTCTGAAGTCCAGCCAGGGAGTAATGACTGTAAATTAGGTTTATTCAAAGTTGGTTCATAGTATAGCTTTTTAAAAAATCAAACATTATTTGTTTCTTGGGTAAAGGAATTATATGTCTATAAGTTTATTTTTTAGCCTTTTTAAATGTGGTCCATTTTCCAAGTGGCATATCATATGGTTCAGTGATTTTTGTGAGAGGGTTAAGTGACTTGTCTAGCATCACAGGGCTTATAAATGTCTGAGGCCAGATTTGAACACCAGGATTAGTGTCCTATCTACCTAATTGCCCCAAGTAAAATTTTTAAACAACGAAATATTGATTGCATTTATTATACAACTTATATATTCCCTTTACTCTAAGACATCATAGTATAATAAATAGATTATTGGATCAGGAATTAGCAAATTCCCTATGTTGGTGAATTCATATGTCATTTTTAATTTTTTCCATCTCTTTAATTTTAAGAGGGACAAATAGACTGTTGTTATTTTATTTACTTGCAATATTGTTTTAACTCATTTTCTTTATAGAAATGATTCCTTGACTCTAGAGACCTCAGAGTTTAAGCAATCAAAAAAATAATAATAGTTCACATTTTTCTACTGCATTATAGTTTACAAAGCACTTTGCTCACAGCAATCATGTGAAGTAGGTAATGCAGCTCTATGTTATAGATGAGGTTATTGCTATTTAGAAAATGTGACTTGTCCAGGATCACATAGCAAATTAATTATTGTATATTTTATTTAAACCCAAGTCCTCTGAATTTAAGTCCCATCTTCTTTCTGGTATAACATAATGACCCTCATAGAGGAAAAAAATTGGTACTGTTATAAGATAATTTACATAATAAAATTGGCATAAGCTAAAGGAACATTCATTATTATAGAGGATATTTACTAAAAAACCACACTGGAAATAATGTTTTCACTGATATAGGATTTTTGGCTTATACTATCTTGTATCAACTCTTCAATGAGGCTGTTGACTCATAAATTGAGGCAAACTTACAAAATTGTATGAGACTTGATAAATGAGTGATCCACAAGAGACTTGTTCTGTGGACTAATTAAGCATATTCATAGGAAGTGATAGCTGCATGGCATTATGGACTGAAAGGGCAAGACTTTCTTTTTTTTTTTTTAGGCACAGTTTTCTATCCCATGTTTAGTTACAAGAGCATAATAATTATGTATGTTTATTTGCATAATTGCCTTCTCAAAACTAGTAGCATCTCCCTGCAGCACTTTTTCACAAGTACTAACAGCACTTGAGATTTTTAAAGGCCAAAAAGCCTAGGATTCAAATGATGTGAACATGAAAACAAAGCCTTCCATGTGTCATCCAGAAATTTCCCTTGGGAAGAGACATTATGGAACAGTGGTTAGTGGTTTAGTTAAAATCCATTTTGTTTTGTTTTGTTTGCAAAGTTTCAAATCCAGAAATGCAACTTTTCAAAGAAAAACAAAACAAAACAAACTTTGCTCATAAATCATCAAGGAAGGTCTTTAGAGCCCTGGAACAACTTGGGGATAGCCCTCCTTCTGAAATCTGATGTGGAGACTACTAGCATGAGAATTCCTTGGGGGGGAAAATCATCAAATGTGTTATTTTCTGCTTTGTCCTAAAATTGACCCAGAAAAGGAACCTGTTGGTATGTGATGATTGCTTCCACAAGGCCATAAGGATTAAATATACTTCACTACATCATGGAATTTTTGGGTAAAACAGTTATCTGCCCCATCTTAGCATTTAGCATATTTGACCAGCTAAATAATAATTGCACTTATATTAAAGTCTACATAATTCAAGGTAGGCTTACTTAGGATTGATAAAACATCACTGTTTCTCACAGAGCATATTGCTTCCATTTGTTTTTAATATTAACCTACTTAGCCTCCACAAACTATTCTAGGACAACTGAAGAATATAACCACTAGATTAAAGGAAAGGTGGTCATTTCCATTAGACAGACTTCTTCTCTTTACACCTTGGACAGCTCCAAAGGGGGATTCCTTGAACCCCATGAATGAGGTATGGAATCTTTAAATAAATTAAGAATACCACATTCCTTTGTGAGACACATTCCTGACACTTCCCTTCATCCACCCATCCCCAATTTGATTCTTTTATGGTGTCAGTTTGGTTTTGAGAAATTTTTTTCAGGATTTGGTGGGAAAGAGTATTAACTTTTAAGCCTGCATGAAACTATTTTGAATGCTATAAATTATTTGCTAAATAGATTTTGATGGAAAAAAGCATATAAATATACCTTTTCTACCTCCCCCAGAGAGGATATTTTTGATCCCTTCTGCAAAATGCATCAAAATAAATATTCTTTTTAAAGATAATAATATTTTATTTTCTTAAAACCCTAAACCTCTCCAAAACAAAGTAGTCTCTGTTCCTATACATGGTGGGTTTTATTTTTGTTTTAAGTATGAGAGTGTTAGGGAGAAAAAAATTAGTTTGGAAAGGTATAGACTCCTCTACGGATTTGGGTGAAAGAGAGAGAAAAAGCTAAGGTCCAAACAGGCAGCACATTATGATAATATATACAGAGCCAGCTGGACACTGAGAAAAGCTGACATTTTATTGTCAAGGGCACAATTGCTCATCAATTTCAGAGACAGGAGTTGAGTTCGAATGACAGAGAAAGCAGTAACTGTTGAAACTGATGCATAAAAAGAGCCAAGCCTAAAGACAGGAAGTCCTGGCAGCTCCGGAAGGGGTGGCTCTTTGTTTTCTCATCTGGCTCTTACCCTTCCTTCTAACCTTAACATCTGTCAGCTCGATCCACCTGGTCCCTTGCATGATTAGCCCACTGAAGAGGGAGATTGGTGGTGCTAATTTTAACCCCACAGGACTAGAATCCCTACCAAAGAAAATGGGTCCATTCAGCTTAAAGGAAACATACCCTTGCTTCTAAACCAACAAAGGTCCAACAAAGGCATTCAGAGAGGCTAAAAATTGCTCATCACATGTTCCCATTTTATTCAAGTCCCAGTGCTAAGTATCCATGCTGGATATGGAGGACACTACACTGAGATTTGAGAGTCTTAGTAACTGGTGGGAAAGTTAGTACAGGTTTGAGCCTGGAGTCAGGGATACCTGATTTCAAGTCTAATCTTAGATACTTACTAGCTCTGTGACTCAAGGGAAGTCATCTTATCCTTCCACCTACCTCAGTTTCTTCAACTATAAAATAGGGACAATATTAATACCTTTCCCCAGGAGGTTATGTAAGGATCAGATGAAATGTTGATGATTTACAATCTTTGATCTCAGGGAGGTTACACGTCAGGTTACCCTTTGGATAACCTATCACATTTTCTGCAACTATATTTTGTGGACTATGATGATGATTCTGTTAGATGTAAGATTTCATGAGTTGGTAAGACAGTCCCAATACTCTGGTTCTGACTTTCATTTTTGAGAAAATAAAATCAATACCTTTTTATAGAACTACATTTCTCTCATAGCCATAGTTCCAGGCTTCTTTTTTTCTTTTGAAACTAGATCTCCCCATCTCCCTCCGGTTGGTGGCCACTCATTGGCCAATCCTACTGCTGATTAGCACGGGCACTTTTACTTGTTCCCCTCCTGATCTGGGCTGGTTAATCCATTCTTAAGCAGCCTGATAGCTCCCTATTCTTGAGGAGCTCAGTATATATCAGTACTGGACTTAGTGCAAACATGATAGCTTAGAATAATCCAACTTAGAACTCCCTAGCTCAAGCTATCCACCAGGATCAGAAATGCCAATATTAGGAATTACAAGCATGCTCCATGATATCCAGTTGAGAATTTTCTCAGTCCTCTGGCAGAAGTAGTCATTTATTGGTGGAAAGAAGCTGACTATTTTAAGAGACCATATAGCAATGCAGAAGCTTATTCCAACTTGCGTGTTTGAGGGGTCTCCCTGGGGCATAAGTCAATCTTACCACTACAAAATGGAAAAGGCTTAAATTCAATTATTTAATTTCATTTCAACAAGCACTAATATATATCAGGCACTAGACTAGGTACTAAGAATAGAAAGACACAGATGAAAACAGTTCTCACCTCAAGAATCTTATAGTCTACCAGAAGACAGAAGGGAGGCAGTCACACATGTCCCCACAAAAGAAAATATAAGATATACGCAAAGTAATTTTTAAAGGAAGCATCAATAATTGAGGGGGCTCAGGAAAGCCCTTGTGTTGGTAGGAAGTAGAAAAACTTTGAATGAAGTTAAGAATTCCACGAGGCAGAGATGATAAAGGAGAGTAGTAGTTTAGACATGGGAGTCAATCTATATAAAAGCATGGAGCACATTATGTTATATATAGGGAGTACCATGTATGGCATTTTTGCAGGATGTAAGATGTGTAACAAGGAGTAATAGAAAATAAATCTAGAAGATTGCAAAGGACTTGAAATGCCAAACAAAAGAGCTTATATTTTTATCCTAGAGGCAATAAGGACTCACTGGAGCTTTAAGAGCAGGGAAGTGGTTAAGAATTTAAGAATATCACTTCAGCAGCTCTGTGCAGACTGGATCAGAGAAGGGAGGGAATGGAGGTAAAGAAACCATTTAGAAGGTTATTAAAAGTGAAAGAGAAAGGGATGGTTGAAAGATAGGTTGTGGCATGGGGAGAGAATTGAACAGATTTGACAACTGATTGGTTTTGAGGTATGGAAGAAAAATAAGCATTAAAGAAGACCTGAGATTGTGAACCTGGGTAACTGGAAGAATAATGGTGCTGTTAATAGGAATTGGGAGGTTAAGAGAAGCAAGAGGGAGTGAGTTTGGGAGTAGATATTTTGGATTTGAGGTGTTATAGGATATCTAAGTAGATATGTCTAGCAGGCAGTCAATAATATAGAAGTGAGGAGATAGATATGTAGATTTAGGAGTCATTTATGAAGAGATGATAATTAAACCAATGGGAGCTGATGAGATATTAAATAGAAGTTTGAAAAAAAATCTGGGAGATGTAGTGAACTTAGAAGTTTAGTAGAAGTCTGCTTTGTGATATAGAGGCCAATAAAACTAATGTGAAGTTAGGCTGCATTAAAAGAGGCTTAATATCTAGGACTAGAGAAGTGATAAGCTGGCTATATTTTACCCTGAGTAGACCCCAATTGGGATATTGTGTTCAATATTGGGTATCACATTTTAACACTATAGTGGAGTGACAAGAATGAGACGTAAGAATTGATTGAAGTTACTAATGATGTTAGCCTGGAGAAGAGAAGTTAATCATCAGTTAATTAATTACATAGGGATTATGCATAGTTATAAGTTTTTGAAGTTGTGAAAGAGATATTTTAGTTGTCCTGCTTGTGTCTAGAGGAGTGGGAGCAATAGGTGGAAATCACAAGAAGGACATTTGGACTTGGTATAAAGAAATGTTTCCCAACAATTTTGTGCTATCTCCAAATGGAACAGGCTATTTCAGGAGGCAGTGAAGTTCCTCTCATTAAAGGCTTTCAAACAAAGACTGGATGACCACTTGTAAGGTATACTGTGAAAGGGATTCATGTTCAGGTAAGGGTTAGACTAAGTGACCTCTGAGGTCCTTCTAACTCTGGGATTCTATAATTCTATAACTATTCCTTTTTTTCATTGTTGGGTCTGTGTAGACCTTCTCAATGTTGGACTTCAGAGGCGGGAAGAAATTCTTTGGGTATTTGATCCTGTAACACAATATACGCATCAAGTGAAACAAATTGACGGCACTTCTCAAAGGAGAATTGAAAAGCCAGATCAGTTCTAAATCCCCAGAGTAAGTCAGTTGGCATGTGGAATGGTATATGGGAAGGTACTTTTCTGGGTTGAGAGAGAAAATCCTGGTATCACATCACGTTATCAGGTCCCACATCTAAAATGCAGTGTGCCAACTCTGCAACTTGAAATTCTCAGTGGGCAGAAAAGAAACTTTATAGAAATTGGGTGATCATCATCTTTATCAGATGAATATGATGCCATCGGCTTGATTTAGTATCTTAGGGAAATGGGATTTACCTAGCAAGAGGGAGGAAAACAGTCTGGATTTTAGAACTTTAAATCAGAAAACATTGAGGGGGAAAAAGGAATAATAATAAAAACCTCAATGTCACTTTTCTACCAGCCTGTGACATGCAATCTAGTTCTGAAACAAAGGGCTGAGAGATGACATAGTAATTAAAATACTGGCTAAACTTATGCTGCCAGTCAGTAATAACAGAGGGGCCAACACAGGAAACCAGAGGGTAACCAGAGGAGGGAGAAAGAGTGAAACATAAAAACAACACTCTCACACCACAGCATACAGATATGAATCTGAATTGACCAAAGAAATACCTGACCACTAAGCATGAAAGTGGAAACTTTTGTGTCCATGTACATACACATATATGCATAGGTATGTGTATGTGCACATGTATGTAAATTTAGAGGAAGGTAAAAAGAGCTGTAAGACACACCAATGCTGGAGATTTTAAGGTAAATTGCATTAAAATCATGTAAGAAATTAGGTCATCTAATAGTAATAAAATGAGAGAGAGAGAGAGAGAGAGAGAGAGAGAGAGAGAGAGAGAGAGAGAGAGAGAGAGAGAGAGAGAGAGAGAGAGAGAGAGAGAGAGAGAGAGAGAGAGAGAGAGAGAGAGAGAGAGAGAGAAGGTTTTTAATGTATATCCTTCTGCCTCACATTAGATGTGAGTAGATGGTAGATAGGACACGGAGATTGGAGTCAGAAACATTCCTCTTCTAGAATCAAAATCAAGCCTCATACACTTACTAGTTTTGTGGCCCTGGTCAAGTCATTTAAACCTGTTTGCCTCAGTTTCCTCTTCTATAAAATGACCTGGAGAAGGAAATGACAAAGTACCCCAGTATTTCTGCCAAGAAAACTTCAAACAAGATCACAAAGAGTCAGGCATGACTGAAAATTGCCTGAATAACAAAAGCTAAACTTGAAACAACTCTGTCTTGATGTTTTAAAAATAAATAGAAATGTTAATACATTTTTAGGTTAAGACATGGTTAAAAAGTCAGGATTTCAGAAATAAAACAGATGGACTTTTTAAGCTTCTTTTATTCTTTCATTGTTTCTCATTCTGAACATTTCAGGCAGGGAAATAATCATTTCCTTCTCCTCTTTCCCTCAGAATGTTTTTTGGTCCTAAGATCATATATTTACAAGTAGATCTTTACAAGTAGAAGGGATTCAAGATCACCGTTAGGAGCCAGCAGCTAGTTGTCTACTTCTTAGTAGCATTTGTAGAAAATCTCTTATTTTAGAAATGCTAAGAAGGGAAAGTATAACTATTTCAGGTTCTGCATTATCAAATAATTACATTCTAGAATGGGAGGGGACATTTAGCTGAACTTAATTTCTCCACAGGAACCCTCTTATTTTACAGATGAAGAAAATCAGATTCTGAGATGTTAAATATTATGTAAGGATTTTGAAGTTAAAGTCTAGCTTCAAATCCTAGTTCTAACTATTATTTGGATTTATCATCTACTATTTGTATTGGTTGACTTAGCAACCTACTTGTGCCTCATGAGGGGCACAGAATAGGTGATCTTTGAGGTACTCTAGTCCTGCTGTACTCTTGTAGTTGCTATCCACATGAAATGTAAAAAAAGAAGAAAATTTAATTATAGAAAGGCATCATTATACAGGTGAAAGAAACTTAGAGTAGATAGAAGTCAATAGTTAGGAGACCTGAGTTCTAGTCTCTCCACTAAATAAGTGTGTGACTTTGGGAAATTTCTTTCTCCCTTCTATCTGTGTTTCTACTTGTGTAAAATGAGCATACAATACTCCCATTACTTACCTCATAAAATTGTTGTGAATAAAACTCTTTAGAAACTAAGATTTTGTTTAAATGTAGCATTTTTAAAGAGTTATAATGCTTTGATACATTAGTTGAAGTACTGAGGTCTTATTGTGGGAGACACAGAAAATTCAGAATCCACAAATTATTATTTCCCCAAATATTCTTATTTATTAAAGGATTTAGAATCTTCTGATGATAGAGGGTGAGCTAGGTTTTTCTCCTGTTCAAAGGAGCTTTTGGCAGTACATATCTGCGTACAATTCTCATGTGAGCTACAAAAGGGGAAAACAGGTCATGTGTTAGGGCAGTAGCTCCTTGCTTAAATCTCTTTCTCAAGGCAGTTTCACCATATATTTGAGCCAGTTGTAGATTCTAGAACTTAGACTGCTGTTTTTCAGTGTTTTGGAAAAAGTCCTGAACTTTTCCTTACTTTAATTAGTTGAAAATCAGTGAAGTTTTCCTTGCATGTAGTAGGTACTGAAATATTTGTTGAATAAATAAATGACTAGTAAATATAGAGGAAAAATATACTCCCAAAGTTCATTTCCTTCTTTGCCTATAATCTATTTGTTCATCACATTAAACCTTTCCTTTCATAGATGTAAACACTTATTTTGATTGAACATTGTTATGGCTGAATAAAGATGGAAACATGACATCAGATACTCGAAAAATGTAGATTTCAATAGAGGTAGTTTTACCCATGTTAAACATATAGAAGTTTAATGTTGCATATTCAGCTGTTCAACTTATAATGATAGAAAGTCTTCTAAGCCTGACAAATTTACAGCATTTACATCATTCCTGAATTGGAATTGCCATTTGTATTACTGAGTTACGTTGCCATGTTTTGCGCTCAGACAGGAGTCTAGGAAAAATATATATTTTTTTATTTTTAAATTTGTATGTGGTCCATTGTCTTCTGCAGAATATATCTACAATTAGAAATAGATGCTGATATACTATAAAGTTAATGGACACACATGATACGCTTTATCTTAGTTTGGGATTTCTATGGTCTCAAGGAAATTGCTTGGAAAGAAAGACAAGTCATATATGATAAATATCCAATTAATGATACAGAGAAGTAAATGTTATATAGTTAAACACTCCAATAAAGGAAATGATAGTGTGAGCAAAGATACTGGATAGGGAAATACAGAGTTTGTCTTGGTTAAAGAGAGTAGACAAATCTAAGTGGATCACGTATATAGGAAAAGCATGGGAAATTATAATAAGATAAGCAGATTTGATATAGATTTTGGAAAATTTTGAATATCAGGTAAAGAAATTAGGATTTTTCCTGAAGGCAATACAAAACCATTGAAATGTTTGTTGTTGTTTTGGTGATGGTGGCTATTTTTTAGCACTCAAGTGACATCTGATAAATATATATAGGATGGCTTTTAGAATTCAAAATAGATTATTATGTTAGTTTGTATTTCTAGAAGAAATGTAGTCATTTATGAGGAAGCTGCATACTCTCAAAATGGAGTTAAAATGGAGCCTGCATCCCATCTTTTCATTGCTGCTGTCGCGTGGGTGAATACAGTGATGTATATTCCAGTGCTGGTGACATCACAGATCATCACCACGGAAACATCTGTGCTATCACAAACAGTGGACTGCAGCATCACTGAGTGTATCAGGCAGCAGAGGAAACTGGTTAAAAATGATAAGACTCAATAATACAGCTTAAACTTACTCACACTTGGCAATCTCAACTTTGGATGTGAAAGGAAATGCAGGCAGAATTATGCCTCATAGCATAAAACAGTAGCTTCTGAACATCATGAAATGTTTGGACATGTCTTTGAGAAACATTCACTACATGGTTCCGCTAAAGTCATTCCTGGTGTTTCCATGCAATGTGTCAAAGAAAACCATTACAGTGGGTCAAGAATTGGTTGGATATGATCTAGCAGTTTTGCAGAGAAATGCTAAGAAGGGACAATATAATTATCAGATTTTGCATTATTGAATAACAGCATCTTAGAATGGGAGAGAACTTAAAAGGTTATCCAATTCAACTCCTTGCTTAATACAGGGATTTCCTTTGTGATATTAAAATAGTCATCCAGAGGAGTTTTTCTTTGGAGAGGGGGCAAGAGAGTGGCAGTTAATGAAATCTTATAATTTTGAATTTGGATGGGACTTCAAAGACACTTTGTCCAACCCATGTCTTGAAATAAAAATCCATCTGCAGCTTCCCTGACAAATGTCCATAAGCTTGAAGACTTTTATTTAGGAAGAAGCCTATGTATTAAGAATTGTAACTTTTGTAAAGTTATTTTTAAGTATATACAGAGCCAAAGTTTTCTTCCTTATAGTTTTTAAGCCATTGACCTTAGTATTGCTCTCTGAAACCAAAAATAATCATATAACAAGATTTGATATGGAAGAATCTTCCAAGATCATCTAGTCCATCTTATGTATTTCATAGAGAGGCTATCTGGAGCATAGAAAGCAGTTAATTGACTCAGCTAAAATTAGGGTTATAGGCAATGAAGCCAGAATGCGCTCCTCCCACCAGGCTTCTTTTCTCAGGGTTTACCATTTCTGATCTTCTCACATAGAGTTCTTTTGGTATGATTTTCAGTTCCCTCACACATTAACATTATTGATAATTTAATGTAAATATGAAAATGCTAGATTATTGTGAAAATCATCTAAAGCGTAGCTTCCCGATATCAGAGTTAAAATTCCTCAAAAAGATATATTAATATTATCATGTAAAGCAAAGGCCTACTTAAATGTAATGAATGCTTTTAATTATCTCTTGCAGGACTGGATCTGTATTAGATGCTATACATATATTGTTGTTTAGTTGTTCAGTCACAGCTAATTCTTTGTGACCCTGCGGACCATAGTATGCTAATAGTGTCTGTGGGGTTTTCTTGGCA
The DNA here is from genome assembly GCF_048593235.1 of Sminthopsis crassicaudata. Taxonomy (NCBI): domain Eukaryota; kingdom Metazoa; phylum Chordata; class Mammalia; order Dasyuromorphia; family Dasyuridae; genus Sminthopsis; species Sminthopsis crassicaudata. The sequence goes on along the minus strand of NC_133618.1, from coordinate 408,409,032 downwards.
AAGACACTGTAGCAGTTTGCAAACAGGGATAAGTGACTTGTCCAAGTTCTCATAGCTAGTGAGTGTTTGAGGCCATATTTTGCACTCAGATCTTTCTTACTCTTGACCCAGCATACTATCCACTGAGCCATCTAGCTGACTCTAGGAAACACACACACACACACACACATACACACACACACACACACACACTCTCTCTCTCTCAGTTCTTTTTTTTTTTTTTACAAAATAGTAATTTATTTTCTCCTTAATTACATTAAACAATTTTAACATTAAAAAAAAAATTTAATCCCAAATTTTATTCCCCTTTTCCCTTCTTCTTTCCCTTAGATGGTGAGTCATCTTATATATATTATACATGTGCAATCATGTAAAACATTTCCATATTATTGGATGATCCATGTCTTGGATGATTATTTCATCCAAAAAGATGCAAACAAAAAAAATGAAAAATAGTGTGCTTCAGTTTATATACAGATAGTATCTTAATCTGAAGGCAGATAGCATGCTTCATCATGAATCCTTTGGGGTTGTTTTGGATCATTGAATATTCTTAAGGAACTTAAGTCTGTTTAAGAAACCTAAAACAATGCACACATGAAATAGCCAAATGTTAATGCAAGATAGCATATAAGTTTTCTCTGGAGAGATAGAGAAAATTGATAACCATGGGAATTCTGAAGAATAAAGAGATGTCTGTTGTAGTCAGGGAAAACTTCATGAAGGAGTTTGGATTTTTACTTGAGCTTTAAAGTTGAAGTAAAATTTCAAGTGAGGAGTAGAAGTAACACTATGTAAAGGCACTGCAAAATGCAATATTGCCCATGATGTGTTTGGAGATTGTGAGGAGTGGACTGAAGCTGAGTTTGTTTTGAGCTGTCATGTATTCCATTCTGCATTTTAGAATTGATGAGTTGGAACATATGTAATTTGGAGAATAGTAAAAGGACTAAAAAATTTGACACAAGGAACAGTTGAAGAAATTAAACATGTTTAGCATGGGGAAAAGAAGACATTGAAGATATACAATAGCTGCCTCTGACTCTGAAGGATTGACTGTGGAAGAGAGATTAAAGACTCATTCAATTTATTCTGTCTTGACTGAAGAGAAGGAAACTAGGATCAATGTTTGAAAGTTACAAGGGAATCACATTTCATGTAGTTGTAAGGAAAATCTTCCCAACAATCTGGACCACCCACAAATGGAATGATTTACCATGTAAGGTGATTAGTTATTCATTACAAGAGGCTTTTGAGTAGAAGGCAGTTGTCTATTAGTAAGGGATCCCATGGCTGGGATTAATGTGTCAGGTAAAGTATTGGACCAACTTGCCTCTCAGGTTGCTTGTACTTGCAGATTCTATAATTCTATAAACTTGAAAAATCTAGATTTTGTACCCAGTTTATAAAAGACAGATATCAACTCTGAGACAAATTATGTGGAGGAGAGATTTGAATTCAGATCCAAACTTAGTATTCCTTATTTTATTTATTCCTAGTAAAATAGGCTGCTTTTCTCATACACAATAAGAACCTCCCTGACAGTGAAGAAACAATTTCTGGAATAATTTCTCTGCCCTTATTAGTTTTAAAAGCAAAAGACAAATATAACTCTATCTAAAGAAATATGTAGTCCTGAATCTAAATCACTTATATGTCTTCATTTTCACCATGCTTTGGTCAAAAGTAGTCTAGTAAAAAATCCTACAGAAAAACAATCGATTTTTTTGTTTGTGTTTTTCTAAATAAAACCTAAATTATGTGAAGAATTTTTTGACCCTTCCATGAATAACAACACAAAAAGCAAAGGAGACGATATTTTGGTAATACTGATAGCAGACAAGATCTTCTTGGTCTTTAATATGTGATGATAGATTGCTTTAAGTACAGTTTAAAGTATTTTGGCCATATCTCCATCATAAATGGCCATTATAAATATCTGACAAATTTGTCACCAAATAGAGGAGAAAGACTCCTCCATAACCAAAAGTTCTTTTTTCTCCCTTTTCCCTATCTTTTGTTCTCTCCTTCCCTCCCTCTCTTCCTTGAAAAGTAGCCTTTCAGTTAGCAACATGCGGTATAATATATCAGGAAACCTACCAAAGATCAACTTTCCCACTTCTTGCTGTTTCATGGTAGCTGGTAAGATAGAATCATGCACCAACAAAACACACAAACATACACACAGTGACATGTCAGTGTTCTTTAGGTAATATTCTTTATGCCCTATGCACTATTTTACAAATGTTGAAAATCCAATGAAAATGGAGGAATACAGAGTTGTTAATAACATAACTTATGAAACCATATTTACTTTAAGTGTTTGTGATCAAGAAGAGAAAATTTTCTGAAGCAGTCTCATCAGGATTAGCAACCTTGATATTATATAAAATGATCTGTTAAATATATTTATCTACATATATCAGTGGCTGTTTGTATCATGACCTCATGAAATAAAAACAGGAAGAAAAATACATATATAGACCCTGCATAGTTTTTAGGGTTTTTTTTAGAAAAAAAAAACAATAAAGTTAATATGTTTGACAATAAGAGAGCAGGCTCACTTCAGCTGATATGGCTAATCAAACACTGAATTATTTGTGTGCATCTGTATTTTTAAGTCTAGAGTTTAGTCATGCTCCTGGGCACAGGAAGACTTCAAATTTTATATTCAGATAAGGAAAGGCAACCTTTGAGAACAGATGGAACAGAGTTCAGCATAAAGGCTTAATCCTATCAGGATGATTCTTGTATGGCCATCTGGATAATCCGGCGCACAAATTCAACGCCTGTTAAAAATATGACTCTGGCCAAGATTAACATCACAGATTTTCCACTAGACTTGTTCATATTTGACTTTATGATTTTTAGGCCCAGGAGGGGCTTCTCTGATTTATAAAAGAAATCTGAAGGTAAATAAAGGCCTGAGTCTCTATTCTTTGAAGAAACAATTACACACATATGTATATATATGTGTGTGTGTGTGTTTATATAAATGCATATATATTTTTAAATTGCTTTCTCTTTCACACAGTGATGGTTCAATTTTGAAAGATGATTTTAACTCCCTTTCTTTCAAAGGTTCAATTTGCTTAACTTTTCTTACAAGAGGACAAGAAGAAAAATTAGTCTAAAAATACTTTTTGCTCGGGAAAGTTCCTTATGCCAGGAAGAAAAGAATTATTTACTTATTGTACAATCAGAGGCAAGTGAATTTACTATTGTTGCAACAAATATTACAATTTTAGGCATGAATAATTCATTTCCAGGGTCAATTCTCCTCTTTGCTTTGCCATAGAGCTGCTGACAATCACAGCACAAAAAGGAAGAAAAGAAGAAAGGGAGAAAGAAAAAGAGAATAGGAAATAGGAAATCAAATTTGATAGTCATATTTGCCATAAATGAGAGAGAATTCATATTTGTGCCTCATAATTTTGTATTTGAACATGAGACAAAAAACTGTTAAAGTACCAGCAAGCTTTCTTGAGTTAAAAAAGTTTGAGTTCCTAGAGTATATTTAACTAAACAATTTTCATATATTATGAAACAATGCTGTGTTGTATATTATTAAATCAAAAAAGCCTTTAAGTAGTCTTTCAAGAGCAATTTAGAAGTTATGGTAGATCAAAATATCAAGAATTTTACTGTTAAATTATTAAATCAGTTTCTATCTGGAACCATCTTAGTTTTTGGGATAGCAGACAGCTTCAGAACTCCAAAAATGCTTTCTCTAGAATCTTTTGCATTGCCATTTTGATATCCTTTCACCCCCTCCTGTCAATCTCCCAACTATGGTGATGCTTCTATAAAAACTGAGAAGGAATTGTACAACTTCAGAGTTGAGTAAGGAAGGAATAGAGTGACTAGGAAATAGTTTTGAATTATAATTAGCAAATGGCCTCTTTTGCAACTTGGAAGCTGTCACAATAAACTTTACCATTGTAGAGATTGCAGTCATGCTGCTTTATTGGATTTATATCCAATTTTGAATCTATATCTTTATATATCAAATATATTTTCTTTTTTCCTTTTGGTAATAACCATTAATTTTGTTAACATGAAAGAAATTACTGGGAGATACAAAATTAAAGTCTTTGAAATTCAAATCTCATTTAATATTTATAAAAACAATTCTATCTAGAATAAAGAAATCTCTGCACTACATTCTTAAAAAAATTAGTGACCTTATGATTCAGGACAATTCCAATAGACTTGTGATGGAGAGAGCCATGTGCATTCAGAAAGACGACAGTCGGGACTGAATGTGGATCACAACATAGTATTTTCAGCTTTTTTTGTTTTTGTTTGTTTGTTTTTTTTGTTTTCTTTCTCATTTTTTCCCACTTTGATCTGATTTCTCTTGTATAGCATGATAAATGTGAAAATATGTATAGAGGAGCTGTACATATATTGGATTACTTACTTTTTAGGAGAGGAGGTGGAGGAAGAAAAGAAACACAAGATTTTGCAAGGGTGAATGTCAAAAACTATCTTTGCTTATATTTTGAAAATAAAAAAGCTATTATTTAAATTTAAAAAAACAAAAAAATTAAAATAAAATAGTGAACTTAAAGCATGCATGGGTGAAAACAAACAAGTATAGATATTTAGATAGATAGATATAGATATTGTTAGTGGGTCCACTGAAATTTGAGCTAAATAATGTATTTGTGTATGTAGGCATATGGATATGATATGTAAGCATATGTGTAGTAATGTATGTATATCAAACATGATTTGTTATTGGAATATAGATGCCCTACTGGGTATATCAGTAGTAGTTTATCAGGGTTATCAGGGTAGTTTAAATCCTGACAAAACAAAAATATATGTGTCTTGGTCAAGTACAGCATGGTAGCAACATAGTATCAATCAATCAAAATCAAAGAAATATCAGCAAGAAGAATTTTATTTTACTGATAATGATAGGCTGATACAAATGGTAAAATGTACAGAATATTGAATTCAAAGTGATGGAACCATTGATTCTTTCACAGCTGACTGAGAATCTATTTCTCTCACTGTTCTGAATGAAGGTCTTGCATGTAATAGGGCCAGGACGTAGGGCGAGGTAGTTTCCATTCTTGGAATGATGTCATAGCAACTGGAGTTTGTCTCTGATGCTTCCAGTAAGAGGATGCCTGACCTAAGAATAGAGCAGCCTCCTGCATGTGGCTTAAAAAGATATAGGGCCAATCTCCTGGATGGGGCCAAACCCCTTCTTTCCCTGTTTCCTGCCCAGTGACTGTTTATTGTCAGAGGTGAAGGGGAAGGCGTTGTTCAGTATTACTGAGAGAGCAGGCAGGAAAATCATCATTTTACTAAAATAAACAGCAAATACAATTGTTTAGTTTAAACAGGAAGATGCAATGCTAACGGGTAAAATTCAAGTCCAAAGTGTGTGATTTTTCCCCCCTAATCCCTAGAGTAGGTATTGCTTCAAGGACAGTTCGACTGAAATTTGAAGAGATAAAATAAAATTAGTCTGGGTTTTATGTAGGATCTGTCACTAGTAAGTAGAAGGAGGAAGCTGAGTTCATGGTTTCCCCAAAATTTTCTGCCAAGTCTCAGAAATTTAGGCCAATAGCATTAGAGTCTTGAGTCTTTTTCCTTTTTCCCCCCCAGAAAGTTTTCCCTTTGGATGATCAGATTTCACACAAGACAGATGAGATCCTTTTCCTCTTCATACCTTCCAACTTTGAAGGAAGATCTCTGCAAATCTCAATTTATCTGCTCCGAAAAGATTAATTTTAAATCCATCTACTCAGTAATATAGCCATACATGCTAGCCTAAACAAAAATCACCTCAGAAAGTTTGACTCCTTGTAATCTTATGTTTCTCTTATTAGAAAATGGAGCACTATGATTGTTCAACATGTTCTGATTCATAGTTACCCTATATACCTTAACCAATTTCAAAAATTAGATTGCAATAAAATATGTTTCACAGGAAAGCTAAGGGAAACTTATAGACTTTAAAGTAGATGATATTTCAGGATCATCCATTTATAAATTGACCAAATACTTATTAACTAAGTATGTATTGTGTGCTTCAATGCTGTGCGAGGGATTTCGTACCTTAAGCCATCATTCTTAATATCATTTTCTCTTACATAGGACATCTATAAAAGTGAAAATTTAATAACATTTTAGATAAAGCCATGCTGGATAATGAAGAGCTTAGCATATATTTATATACAGAAGAGAAAAACTTAATTTTTTCCTCATACTTTGTTCTTATGATATTTGTGGAAATAAAATCTAGATTGGAATAATTATAAAAATTTAGTCTCTTTCATAAGAAGAAAACAAACCAAGAAATTTAGGTTTCTATAATAAGGCACCAATAGTTGCAAAACCTCATCTTTGGAATAGGAGACCTAGAGTTGATGATAAATACTGGACTGCTGACCAGGTCATCTTTACAACCACTGAAACAAGTCAGATATTAATCATAGCACAAAGAAATTTCAGAAGTAAAAATAAGAGCAGGTCCAGAACCCTGCTGATAGCTGCACACATCACTAATTCACCTCAGTGGGCATGTACCTCTGAGCTCAATTAACCCTTATTCCCAAGGCCACCCATAAACTCTGAAGTAAACATGGCTTTCCTGGCCCTAGTTTTATATCAATGAAATAGATCATTTCTATTGGAGGGTGAGAAGCTGTTACAGCTTATAAATTCAGTTTGCTAATAAAGAGCCTGATGCCTCCAATGTGTGTTTGTAGGTACTTGAATCATATACCATTGATTCTATAAATCAGAAAATTTCAAATTGCTAAGGATATTTGTTATTTCTTCTGTCTTCTGGTGCCATAAGGAGATAGAAATACTCTTAAGGTTGAACAGGTGATGGAAAACTTACCTTGTGCAATTTCTCCACAGAGGACCTTAGTTGTTAAATATATACTGGAGGTGATAAATTTAAAACATATATTTTTTTTTCATTCTCTTTCTCTTTTTTTCTCTCTCTCTCCCTCCCTCCCTTTCTCCCCCCCCCCCCCCCCTCTCTCTCTCTCTCTCTCTCTCTCTCTCTCTCTCTCTCTCTCTCTCTCTCTCATCTTCCCCACCCTCCTACCCCCAACCATTGTTCAGAAGCAAATTGGAAATCTGGTAATTAGGCCCTGACTCATAGTGTAGTATTAGAGTCCCAAGCCAAAGTTCAACACCCTGAAATGAAATTTAAACCAATTAATCTGTTAGATTTTTATCGCTTGTCCGTGTTTTCTCAGCAATTCCCCCAGCACGTGGCCTTTGATCAACTCTCATACAAACGCTAAAATGTGTGCCTGCTGCTAGCGAGATGGGAATGACATTAACATGGCACTCATAAAGCAATCAGAGCAGAGAAGCCCTCAAACAGGCAGGGCATAGTAATATTTAATAAAAGCTCGCACATAATCTTCAGAATTAGCATTTTGTGCCTTGCAGTACCTTTGGGAGAAGAGCTTTTATTTGTGGAGTGATCATTATTATAACAAAGAAGAGCTACCTAATAATTTCCACTTTAACTCTGCAATATGCCATGAGCATTTCAGAACCATTATGCTAAACCGTGGTGGGGTAATCATTTTATTGTCATAGTCTGAAGGGAGGAAAATCTCCTCTACTTTGGTGGCTGGGGGAAATAAAACAAAAGACAACAAAAAAACTTTTATTTTTAATGAGATCTAGAACCATCAATTCTGGGCTTACAATGTACTGTGGACACCCAAAGTATGAAAATATAATGGTGATAAAAATATGGAGAGAAAACAATAACAACAAAAGCCTTTATTAAGTCAGAACTTGCCATCAACACAGAATTTTGTATTTAAATGGACTTTAACCCATTGTGCCTTATAGAAAAAAGAGTCCCATTGGTTACCCGATTCCTAGATTAAGAAAGTTGTTTTTTAATATCATTGAGCCCTCAAATCCCAGAACCACTAACAACGCATTAACCCCATGCACATTATTATCTTTGGATTGACTTCTCCCAATCCCCCCTTTTTTTTTAACTTGTGGTAAACTGCAGTGGAAAGAGTACAATACAAGACTGTGAATTTGAGGTTGAATTCTGTACTATCATTTCACTGTCTTTTTTATGTTGAACAAATCATATTTCCCTGTGCCTCAGTTTCCTAATCTGTATAGTGTGGATTGGACTCAATAGCCTCTAAATTGTCTTCTTGTTCTTAATCTCTAACCTATACATTTAACCAATCATGCTTTGTTCTGGTAGACTAAGAAAATAAAGGCACTGTCTGGCTCCATCACATTTAGCTTTCAAAGACATAGCATTCCCCAGAGGGAAATTTGTGAATTTGTTCATTTCTTCTCCCTGCTTTCTGAAAGTCAGGCTTAATCTTATGATTTGAGACTTGATCCATTGGTTAATACTTTTTATGGATAAAGTAATCAATAAGTATTATTAGATGAATAACTTCAAATCAAGAGACAGATTGGTATGGTGTGAAAAGGCCTGGAATAGGTGTCAACATGTCAAAAACTAGCTGGGTGACTTTGGGCCTCAGTTTCTACATCTATTAAATGAGAGGAACAGACTAAATGATCTCTGAGGCCTCTTGCAGCTCTACAACTTTATGATTCCCAGAATTGCAAGGATTATATACATTTTTTGTAAGGTGAAGTGAAGTTTATTAGCTAGGTTCTAGTACGGTGCCAAGTGTGGAGTTAGGACATACTGAGCAGAGCTTTTTCACAAGCCTTCCCTACAAGGAGATTAAGAAGATGGTGTTACACAAGCTTTGACTCATTTGTTCCCCCCACCACTGTTCTTTTGCAAATTTGAATCTGTTCTCTCCTTGTTTGCTGGCTTGCAGGATACTTTATTATTGGCAGGTTTTTGCAGAGTTTGATACATGAGTATTTTCAAAGTGAAAACTATAGTGAAGATCTTGGAAAAAATACTTTTTGAAACACACACAGACACATCTACCTCCTTCATAGGACTTTCAAAGGGATGAAGGTAGAAGGAGTCCCCACCACTTCTAAAGCCTGCAGGCTTTAGCTATGTTGGAGACTCTCTGCAGCAGACATGAACATATCATTGTGCCTCTCGCATAGTAGGAACTATCAGAAAACCTAAAGGACAATATATTTTAAATAGAGATATATTCACATGGAAAATTTCCCTAAAAATTGGATTTAAAAAAACTTAAAACTCAATACAAAGACTTTTTTGAGATTGGTGTCTATTATCATAGAACCACAGAGTTAGAAGGCACCATTATTAAAATTTTATCTTCAATAAGTATTGCATTAAAATCGGTCCTAAGCAGCACTTGTCTTTCCTATTGTGAAGATCTGCAAGGATTTACTTTACTTGGGGAGCTAAAACATTAAGTTTTTGAAGGGGATAAGGTAAACTGAAGTGATCCCAAGTGATTTATATATTGTGACCCTTTATAATCCTTAAACTTCTTCCATGGCATTGGTAAACTACTTGTTAACATAGTTCATATTATATGACTGATCTGGGATTATTCAAATGTTTCTGTGTTTGGAATCAGTGAATCTGTGTTTAAATCCTAGCTTTCCTATTTACCAGCTATGTTAGTAAAGTCATGAACTTCTCTGTGTTAATTTTTTAACTCTGTAAAATTGAAGTTGATGATTTATAAGACCTCTTCCAACTTTAAATCCCATAATACCAAGAACTATGCTTTAAAAACTTTTAGTCTTACAGAATTTTGATGACTGCAAGCTTCGTGGCATCAAAAATTGAAAATTAATTTTGAAAATACAAATGTAGTGTGGGAGGGTATTTTTGTTCATTAATTATCTCATTTTTGGTTAGAAAAGAGAGAAGGAATAGAAGGAGAGGGAAAGAATATTAAAAAGGGTCATTTTGATTATAAATGCATCATTACAAATTCAGCCAAAATTAAATCATTGGTTTAGATTTTTCAAAATATTTTGGTGCAATTTTACTAGGTTAACTTAAGTCCAACTCAAATACATTCATCTACTTTGTGGGGGTAAATGGTTGTCCTCTCCTTCTCAGGCTAGATTTTAATAGTTTCTTTTGTTTTTGCAAAAGTCAAAGTGGGAAATTATTCAATATTTGACAATGTGTAGTGATATTTGTCTTTCCAGCAAAATTAGCTAGGCCTTCCATTAACTCAAATAGTAGGAAAATTGGTCTGGGACATTTTGAGGGTTTTGTAAAAGGATCGTCCCATTTTCTCTCCTACTCAATTTCTCCCAGTTTTTAGTACTTTGAAGTATTTATATTAAGTAAGTAAAAACACTTCTGAAAATGACAGGAAAGCTAGCAATATTAAAAATCTGAGAAATGAAGCTGTCCCTTTTAGAACTTCAAAGAGGTAACTTCACCATTCTGCTCTTACCAAAGCAGTGGTCCCACAGCAATTGTATTCAACTCGAGTCATGTTCATTCCTGAAAACCTCCTCTAATCTATTCACAACATTTACAAAGAGTTTCTTATCTCCAGATGCCTTTTTCAATGGGAAAAAAATGGACCTGAAGTTGAAATCAAAAGAACTGAATGAGGGTTTGAGGATTGTGTATAATCTTTGTGGATCTAAGATTAATAATTTTTCAGAGTTATATAATTTTAGCTAGCTTGTTCAACAGAGTTCTTATCTGTAAAATGGGACTGATGACATTGATTGAAAATGTTATTTTACTTTAAGTATATTAAACTTTTAGTGCTGTAATATCAGTAGAGAGTACATGAGATAGGTAGGGGGAAAATTACTTAGGTCATGCTGTGGGAAAGATTTTTGGCTCCTACTTCCCTGAACTACTTTCATTAATATTTGGTTAAATGCTTATTAGCTTTCTTTTCTTCCATACATTTTCTCTTGAAATGAAATTTGTACCTGAAAATGAAGGAATTGAGAGTTTTTTTTTTAAAGGGTGATTTAATCATCATGCCATATATCAACAACTGGTTGCTTTTGATCATAATTTCAGCTTTCCTGTGGGTTGAAAAAATGAATTATACCTTTGATACAAATATTGAAAGCAATGTTTTCTAAAGGTGATACTACATTCCATATCATACTATAGCTAGAAATTATTTGAGATCTTGAGAAGCTTAATGTTAACTAAAAAAAGTCTTTTAAAAAATCAAATATTTAATTATTAAAATTTGGTTCTAACAGCTGAATTCTTCTCTTTTTTATGTGTGTTGAAAAGCAGCTACCCCCTGTATCAAAGCCATCAGTCCAAGTGAAGGATGGACTACAGGAGGTGCCACAGTGATCATCATAGGCGACAATTTCTTTGATGGGTTACAGGTCATATTCGGTACCATGCTGGTCTGGAGTGAGGTAGGTGTTGTCTGAACTTTAATATCTCATAGCTTTGTCTAGTTCTGGGAAATGTGTACATGTACAATGCTAATGAAGCTATATCAAATCCCATAGAATAGCTTTACTACAGTCTAGTTCTGGGTGATGACAAGGAAGCATAAGACAAATATGTTTGTCATGAGGCAACACTTTTTACTGAAACTTCTTTTAATTTCTTACCAATCAGCACCTTTAAGGCAAGGGCTTGTTGTCCTTCTTTACTTTGTTAGCTTTGTAAACTTGCTAGTATAGCTATCTTATAGGAAATTCACTACACACTTTCTAAAGTGGTGTGAATGGCACTTAAATAGTGGGAGTATATTTAGAAGAGTTACTAGTTCCTGGACTTCATGAGATCCAGGTTATCAAGTTCTCCTTTAAGAACAACACTCAAAAAATTAAGATATAACTTTATTTTAATTTATAAAGCACATTAGGAATGTGCCTGCTTGAGTTGGGGTGGGCATAGTGACTTTCACATTGCAAGTGTTTGATATGTGTTAAGTTAATGAAATTGAATATGCAGATGAATTGGGGGGCATTCTGTTCAGCCCTACTTTTTTTTTAAACTGTAAGTTTTGACTGCTTCTTTACCAGCTGAAAAATGGCTCAATTCCCCAAAAAAGTTTTCCAAGTAGCTTATGAGTTATTTTAACTTGATAACCTGCTTTTCTGGCAGTGGTCATGATTAGTACCAAAATATAAACGTTACATATTCACAGTAGAATTGTCTTGTAACACTTTCCTAATCTTTCTTACTCCTGAGCCTTAGTTTAGTGTTTATCCTTGGACAACAAAAGAATTAGGGATAACATGCAAGCATTTGAAAAACTTTCATATGAATTACAGAGTTGAGTTGTTTTGCTTGGCCCTTCAGGGCAGTACTGAGATGGATGGGTAGAAGTTACATAAAGATGTATTTATAAAGGAACACTTCCCAACCATTAGATTGCTCCAAAGGGGAATGGGCTGCCTTAAAAAGTGTAATGAATTTGCTGGAAGTCTTTGGGAAAATCTGAATGACCTGGATATGTAGTTGGATTAGATACTCTTTGATATTCCATCTAATTTTAAGAGTGTATAATTAATTCAGTCAATACTATTTCAGTCTATGCCGCCATCAACTTCTTTCCTCCACCCTATTACATTCTCTAATGTCTTGTCTAGAATACTAGATTCAGAGCTGAAAGGATCTCATCTAGTCTAAATCACTTGTTTTATAGATAAGGAAACTAAAACCCAGGGATGTAAATAACAAAGATTTATATACCTAATTAGTGGCAGAGGCAGGACTAGAACCCAGGTCTCTTGGCTTCCACTTCAGCATTCTTTCCACTATTCCATATTAACATCCCATCTACAAACTTTTTAGGCTCAGATGATATGAATATGCAGAAAGCTTAGGTGATACTGTTTATTTGTTTTTCTCTTTCCAAAAGCAGCTTTTAAATAAAAAATTGTATCAATTTTGGCTGTTGGATGGAATTGGATATTTGTCCATTTTGGGATAGAACAAAATAATCAAAGTCTTACTGAGAATGGTCTGAGTGTTTTCTTCAGAATCAGATGTTTTTAGAGGTGGGAGGGAGCTCATAAGGTATCTAATTCAATACAGATTTTTAACAAGGATTCTTTCCACCTCATACCTGGCTTTGCCTAAAAACCTCCTGTATCCCACTCCAGGTTATCTCTAAATCTAAGAAAGTTTTCCTTTCTTTCAAGCCTAATTTGCTTCTTTGTAGATTATAGCCCATTACTTTTTTTTCCTATCATTTGGATCCAATCAGATGAAATCAAAACTTACTTCTAAGAGACAGCTCTTTAATTACTTGAGGATAGTCATCACATCTTCTCTCAAATGTTCTTTTCTCCACCCAAAATTTTCCCACACTATAAAGCTGGCAGGAATTTGAAGCCCTTTTAATTGTGAGATAGCAGTGAGGAGTGGATAAAGTGCCAGATTTGGAGCTAGCAAGACCTTGGTTCAGGTATAATCTCAGACATTTCCTAGCTATGTAATCTGACCAAAGAACTCAACATTCTCTGCTCCCCAGTTCTTCATCTGTCAAATGATGGAGTTAGGTTCCATAGCCCCTAAAATCTCGTCTAAATCTAAATCTATGATTTTGTAGCAATTTTGGATATTCTTCTGTCGATACCTCAGTTTATCAATGTCTTTCCTTGTAATAGAAGATAGCAAATAGGGATAGCAGCAACAATTAAATTTTTTTTGCACATTAAGTTTTGAAAAGCACCTTACAAATATCATCTTGTTTAGTTCTAACAATAAATGGATATGGTATAACTAAGGCAAAGTACTCTGGGACTACCTATCCCTTCTTTTCTGTTTCAGTGCATTGTGCTTTAAATTATCTGTTTCATTATTAGAAAACTGATGTGTGTCCTAATGAGGAAAACTCATGAAAATAACAAAACAATGCATCTTCTCCTCTTCTATCTTGTTCCTCTCATAAGTTCTTACAGCATTTTAAAACAGTATCTGTGACTCTGTCCACCAGATTAGAAGCAGTTCTGGGTTAGAGGAAGCTCAGACTTGTTTTTTTAAGATCTTAAATACATCATTCCACAAATTAAACTCCAGGACCTTTTTTTCCCCCTCTTAGTGGGAACCAAATGAATGGTTCTTTTTCTCTCTTCACCCTATATTCCCCTAGGGTGGAAAAGCCGTTATTTAAAAATAAACATCTTGTGACATTATCAGCCAGGTATCTTTAGTGGAGCTCTTTAATGGGGTATGATCTTGATAATGTCCCTGAAGTTTGGAAAAAAGAACTTATGCATCGTTGGTCCTTTTCATTATTTATTTCCTTAAGTGATTATTTATTTAGGTTTTAATGTATGTATTCTATCATACACAGAGACATATAAACCTGAATATATGTCACTCTTTTTATGTATGATTATATATTTTATGTATAGATATTTATAGACAACATTGTCTATTGATCATGTCCCAATGTCTTATTATTGTGAGTCACCAAGCATTAGACTTGGTCTTCGTACAACCCCGAATATAAGGAAGAAGAAGTAAATTATAAATAAATAATATTTGATATATTATATAAATATTTATACAAATTATTTTATATATTATTTCAAACATAAATATGCTTAATTTGTTTCTTCTTTATGTTCAGGATTGTGCTAAGTTCAATATTTGAAGACTTTCTTATCTCTATAGGATATTATCCATAGGTGATTTTGTGTTTTTTCACAAAAAACATGTAATACAGATCTGTGAGTGAAAGGGTATGTGCCAGTAGCAAAATTTGAAATCAGATCTCTTTGTCTATTGCATTTTATCTATCCACATGGATTTAGGGAGCAAGGTCATATTTTTCCACCTATAAGTAGAAGTGGATTTATGTGTTTACATATCATTATTTAGCTACATCCATAGACCTAGGAGTAAGAGGGATTTTTTTTTCTCATGGCTCTGCTCAAAGTAGGCAGGAACACTGTACTACTAATCAGAAGTCTGGATTCTGGTCTTTTATCTACTCTACTCTGTGACCTTAGGTGAGCCATTTTAACCACTTTGGGCCTCAAGTTGCTTTATTTGTAAGATGGATATGATAGGGTCTCACTAAATTGAGGGCAGGAAGCTCTCAGATTATTCTCTCAGATACTTTCCAGTCCCAACACCTATGATTTTAAATAGTGTATCTTTTTTCCTCTTCTCTTTTCATCTCACCCTTTTGTCAAAGAATATCCAGGAATAGCTTGGATCCTAGGTCAGACATGCAGATGATGTTGGAGATTAGCAGATAATGCAATTATTTGGAGTCTTTTTTTAAGTTAAAGGATTTTTTTAAGAGTCAGAGAAAATCGAGTTGGCTTAATTTGGTATCATCTGTGCTCTTTCCCAACCCAATCTTTTGTAAATGAGTCGTTCGTTTTCACTCACTGATTGCTCCCTGAGGATTAGGGTTTAGAGTGAGGGAAGAAAAAAGGTAGTACACATCATGCTTCCAATCCCAGAGTTCTCTTGTGCTGGTTGTCTCGGCTCGTTGTCCCACATGATTTGCTTTGTTTGTGAGTCTGGTGCTTTTGCTGCTTTTGCCACTCATCTTTCTCCCTGTTCCCTTTTCTTCTTCCTTAATTTTTTCTTTCCATTTTTAATTGTATTTATTTTCTTAATTATCTCCTAGTAAGCCTTAATTCCTCTTCTCTCTTTTTTTTCCCCTTTTTTATCTGTGACTCCGTTAAACACATATCTGTAGGGCTAGTAAGGCATTGAATCTCTATCACTGATATACCAGAGAAAGAAGGGGCATTTCATTGCAATGTACACTATACAACTTCTACATTTCTATTAGTTTTCTTTAAAAAAAAAAAGTACTTTTCCCACATCGCCAATATCCTATAGTCATCAATTAGGTGGTTAGATAGTCAGTGGATAAAGTGCTAGAGCTGGACACAGGATGATATGAGTTTGAATGCTGCCTCAAACACAAGCTTTCTGAGCCTGAGCAAGTCCCTAACCTATCTAAACCTCCTTATCTATAAATTTGGGGTAAAAATAGAACCAAACTCCCAGGGTTGTTGTGAGAATCAAGTAAGATACTTTATGTAAATTTTGTATGCTTTAAAGTACTATATATATGCTATTATTTTATCAAGAATATACTAAGCTCTTACTATATGTATATAACCATGTTAAATAAAATGGAAAGTACAATTCAATTTAACAAACATTTATCATTCACCTTCTTTAAGTAAAATACTGGGCTACATATTTAACCTATATAGCATTGCTTGCTGTCTTGGGGAGGAGGGAAGGGAGAGGAAAGGGAGAAAAATTTGGAATATATGATTTTCCAAAGATGAATGTTGAAAACTATGTTTGCATGTATTTGGAAAAATAAAATGCTATTAAAAA
Organism: Sminthopsis crassicaudata; assembly: GCF_048593235.1. Lineage (NCBI taxonomy): Eukaryota > Metazoa > Chordata > Mammalia > Dasyuromorphia > Dasyuridae > Sminthopsis > Sminthopsis crassicaudata. The sequence goes on along the minus strand of NC_133618.1, from coordinate 408,392,801 downwards.
GGGAAAATTATAAAAACAAAAGAAAAACAAAATAAAACAAACAAAAACTACTGTGCTAGTTGGTGGGAAAAGAAAGACAACAAAATAAAGCAGACTCCCTTCATGGATCTTACATTCTTCTGGAGAGGAATAACAACTTATTCAGAAAACATTAAGTGCCTAGTATATGGTAGGCACTTTGCTAAGCCCTAGAGATACAGAGGCAGTGGTGGTAGATACAAAAAATAGAAGCATTGTTTCTCAAAAATTTAACAATTCATTTTGGAGAGGTTGGGCAAGGAGAGATGAGACTAATAAATGTGAAAGATTAAGAGAATGATATAAGACATATTAAAGTGCTAAATTATGTAATTCAGACACAAAGAATCATAGGAATTCAGGGAATCAAGATGTTATTATGAACCAGAGTAGGAAGGAAAGGCTTTTTCAATAAAGTGGCATCTGTGCTGGATTTCCCGAAAGTAATCTTCAAGTCAAATAACTGAGGTTGGATCTATAAGCAGAAAAAGTGAGTAAAAGCTTGCAGAGAGAAGCCAGCAAGGCGTATAGGAAGAGAAAGGAAGAAAAATCTAGCTAAATGGAACAAATTTATTTTGGAGAGGTATGTGAGAAATGTTGGAGAACAAGGCAAAGTAGATAGGTTCTAGGGGCCTTTTAATTCCAGGTTTGAAAATTTGGATAAAGTTCTGTGGGCAATAGTGATCTAGACTTGATGATGTATTCTTGATTCTTTCTGATAAATGGTTTTGCATAAAAATTGTGGAGAATTAAAGGATGCTTCTTAATAAGTATTTCTGAAAGGATCTGCAGAATGGCTCCAACTCAGCATTATAAATCATGAGAGGCAATATAGTTTAGTAGAAAAATCATTGGACTGGGGATGAAGAGAACGTAGTTCTAGTTCTGCTCCTGTTGTTGCTTTATATGAAACTATTCCTTACTCTGATTTTTTTTAAAATAGGTAATAACTAGTGTTTATATAGTGCCTTAAGATTTTCAAAGCACTATACATAAATCATTTCACTTGATCTTCACAATAACCCTTTGAAGTAGGTTATTTTATGATCTTCAACTTGCAAATGAAGAAACTGCAGCAAACAATAGTTAAGTGATTTGTTCGGGGTCACACATTTAGTGTCTGAAGTAGGATAGGAACTTGAGTTCTGCTGGATCTATTGAAATCTAATGTCCTATCCACTGAGTCTATGAGATCATCTCTAAGGTTCTTCTCCAGTTCTGATAGTTTATGATTCTAAGAAATGGCTATTTTATGAGATTTAATCTCCTTTGAGGATTCTAAAAAGAAAAAAAATTAGGAAATTTGTCCTGTTAGTCTTTTTTTCTTTTTAAATGTTCCATCTAAAGAGTATTTTTAAATCTCTGATTTGCTAAAAAGATGATTCTATTAACTTTAAATTTTTTTTATAATTAACAAAACAATTTCTCCCTATTGGAATATACATCTTAGTGAGATTTTCCCATCCATCCTGTAAGCCTTGGATTTGGTACCCAATATCCTAACATAAGCCTAAAGTGTATATCAAAATGTTGCCATATGACACTTGGCTTCCATGTTGGTGATGCAAATTACCAAATTACTAAAAACACACCCTTGACATTCAGTAATGGAGTGAGTGCTGCTACTGTTGATGTGTGGAAATATAGTTTGAGCTATTTACATAGCAATCATTCAGATGATGTCATACATTTTTAGATTTATCATGCTTTTAATGTTATGAGCCCCAAATGCAACTTTTCTTCAGGGTTTTTTATTTCATTTCCAGGCTCTGTATACATTACATTAGGTGGCATGTAATTTTGTGGCACATGTAAAATTAAGGATTGCCTGGACCATTTAGCTCAGTTGGGTAGAGCATGGTGCTAATGAGGCCATGGGTTTGATTCTTGTATGGCTCATTTAGGCTCACACAGAGAGAGATTCTGTTCTGTGGTCACAGGCTGCCTCTTAACCCCAGGCAGCTATCCCTCAAATGTAAGTCAATGGTCACAAGGTAGATTAAGAGTATGAATGGTTTCTCATCCATCGCCACTCCTGAAAAAAATATTCAAAGTGCATGTCCTAATGATTTTAGGTCCAAAATATAATCTTAAGCTCTTATTTCTGATTTTTACAAATTTCCACATATAGGAATTATTATTTCATCCAGGAATTTTTTCATGAATATAGGTGAGATAGCTTAAATATATGCTTATTATTCATCTAAGATCTAAATGGGTCTAACAGGCAGAAAAATCATAGTCTCAAACTTGAAATGGACTTCAGAGACCATGTAATTTAATTCGTATCTGAGCAATACTCACTCAAACTTTACTTAAAAACCTTTAGTGAGGAAGAGCATATTTTCTGGCTAGATAGTTTATCTTCCTAGTTGTTTAAGGAAGATTTTTCTTTGTAGTATGCTAACTTCTACCTAATGCTCTTCGTTCTGTCCATTCTGCTTCATATGACAAAACTCATATTTAGGGAAAGAAGAGACATTTCCTTCCTATGTTTTTTTCTTCTCCATGTGAAATATCATTAGTTCCTTCACCTGCATAATCTTGAACACTTTGATCATTTTGGTCATCACCCTTCTCTGAATACACTGACATTTTTTAATCTGTTTCCCAAAATGTGGCATCTAGAACTTAATACAACACTCTAGATGTGGTCTGTCCAACTCAGCATACCATGGGCCCATCATCTCCCACTTTCTGGGCACTATGCCTTTTAAAAATTCAGTCTGACATTGCATTAGCTTTTTTTGGCTACCATGTCAGCCTGTTGACTAATACTGAATGTAAAAGCCCTCATTTTTTTTCTCCCTGACATAGGGGCTTTTGTCTAATCATGCCTCCCACGTTATGTTGATTTTTTTTAAAAGTGAAATGAAGGACTTTTTTATCTCTTTTGAATTTAATCTTATTCCCTACCTGGCTTATTTCTTGCTGAGATCTTTTGGGGGAACTTACTAATATAAAAATAAAAAATTAATAATAACGTGAATATAATTTAAAAAAAAACCTTTTTCTTCCTAGTGTTTTTGTTTGTATTTGTTTTTTCTCTTAGCAATCTACTTGCTAGGAACCTCAGATGACACCTGTTAGTGTTTTAATCTATTGAAATGGAGAAGTAGAAGGAGATAGCTGGAGGATAGTATTGCTCAGGGTAGGGCCAGGACAATGCTGATTTCAGGGGCTTACATTCCAAGGTGAGACTAGAGAGTCACAAAGGCAGTTTTCTCTTCCTCTTTCCCTCCCACTCTTCCATTCCCTCCCCCTTATTTGTGTACCCAAATGACACCATTTTTATTTAGCAATGCTTGACCTCATTATAAGGAAGGAGAAGATAAATATACCTCCATTACCAACCTGCTCTGATCCATCATCTTAGAAGGAAGATGATCTTGAGTTCTCAAAAGCTATATTCACAGGATATATATAAGCTTTGGCAATATCCCTACAAGTTGCAAAGTATTTGAGTATAGGCTTTGTCATGACTTTTTTTTGTGATATGACCAGCCTAGATAGTTTGAGAGAGACTTGCCATCATACTGGCCATAGAAAAAGATTTCTTGGACAATGATGAATCACATTTCTTCCAATTCTCCATTCAATGTTTTGTTCATAATCCTATGTTCAGTGTATGAATAAATGAATGAATGCTTTTCTTTTTATTCAAAGTATTTCAGATTTCAACATTATTTCTGACATGGTTGGGGAATCTTAAGCTTATTGTTATACATAGATCACAAAATTATAGAAAAATTAAGAACTGGAAGGGACCTCATTGGCTATCCATTCCCAACCATATGTGGAATTCTTACTATTATATTCTCAGCCATCCAGCCCCTCCAGAAAGGGACAACATTCTGGTTCCCTTTCTATATCCCTCTACTTTTAATTTTAGGATTTCTTTCATGAAGTGATTGATGAATTCTTTCAAATTCTATTTTATTCTCTTGATTCAAGATATAAGGGAAGTTTTCCTTGAAATATGATCTCTAAGCTTTTTTTTGGGGGGATAATAGTAGTTTTTTAATGGTCAAATTATTTGTGTTGTTCTTGCTATTTGCTCATTTTCTCAGCCTGTTTCTTGATTTTGCTGTTTATATTATTGTTACCCTGAAGGTGGAGAGGCACTAAACTAAGCTATGGGTTTTTTCAATCTATAAGTGTTCAGTACTTCCAAGGTAGTCTTATCTGGGAAGAGGTATGCTCATTGTTCTCTTGGTCCTGGAACTGTTACTAGGTCCCCTCCCCCAGTGCAACCACAAGTGCTACTGTTCCCCTCTTCTTTAGAACTGTGACCAGAGTCCTGGATCCCTTGTGACTAAGAGTTCCTTTACATCCTGGATTTGTGAAAAACAGTGTAGTTGCCAATCATTACCAATTGCAACTAGTACCAGCAAAAGTGACCAGTTATCTGATTGCTTTATCATATCTGGGCTGAGAGCTATTGAAGCTACTGCTATTGTAGCTGTTATCACATTCATAGCCAACCACTGCAGCTGTTGTTGCCACCAAGTATGCTCTGGATTGATACCCATCCTGCTTCACAGACATCTTCTGCCTACTTTCTAAGTTGTCTTAGGTTGGAAAAGTGTCTCTCTCTGACTTTTTGTTGATTCTGCCGTTCCAAAATTTGATTTGAGGAGTTATTTGAAAGTTGTTTGGAGGGGAATGTTGGAAGAATTCAGTTGGGTTGCTGCCTATACTCTGCCATCTTGGCTCCCCCCAGCCTTTATTGTTTGGAAGTTTTTCTTTACATCAAATATAAAACTGACTCCTGTAAAATTCCACCTCCTATCTCTGTTCTTTAGATGCAAGAAACAAAATAAAACAAAAAACTTAGCAAATTTAGTTCCATTTCTACAATAACATCTCTTCAAACACTTGAAAGCAGCCACCATATTCTCCCTATATCTTCCCTTTTCCAGGCTTTAAAAACCTGCCTAGTTTCTTCCCCCATCTCTCAAGGGCTCAAGGCTCTTTCACCATTCTACTTACTCTCCTCTAAATACTTTCTAACTTATCAATATCCTCTTAAATTGTTGTATTCAAAACTGAACTTAAAAACTCCTGATAAGGTCTGGTCTCATCCAAACATTGACTCATTTTGAATTTGTAGATCATTAAAACCCTTAGATCTCTTTTAGGATATGTTTTTTGATTCAACCATCCCACCACCCATTCTATCTGTGTATCTTTCTATGTATCTATCTGATATACATATATAATAGATATTAGATATTCTCCAATGATATATGGGATACATGCAAAACAAACCATAGTTCAAGAAAAATGATATTCAAATTTATACATAACTATATGTAAATATATATATATATATATATATATATAAATATAACTATAATTAACATTCATTTTTAGGTTACTGCTTAACTTGATGATTAATGTATAGATAGATTTCTTGCAAAGCTAAATAGATAGTTTTAAAGGCATTCTTGCTTATTTATATATATATGTATATATATATATATATATATATATATATATATATATATAATTTAAGCACATTTCTTCTTAGCTGCAAACCTACAGTTTTTGAGTGAATATTTGAGTATCCTACTAAGTGTTAAGAATCTATATTATAATAAGCATTTTCATTCATAAGAGAGGAAGGAGAAAGGATAGTCTGAATTTATCATATTAGTAGTGAGTGGAAATTCAGAAATGTCAGCCAACAATTTCAATTAAACTTTAACCCCAAGTTATTTTATGGGGGATCACTTCAAAATGCACGAACATAAATTTTTTAAAGTAGATTGAAATATGGTCTAATGGCCTTTTTATATAGCCTTCATCTGGGACAAAGACATGGTCACTTCATTACTAAAATGCTTAAGTCTACATTTATTCATATATAAGGTAGTTGAGAAGACTATTCTCTACACTAATGACTCTGAAATAATGCCCATTATATACTAATAGAATGGCACTTTCTGGAGGAGTATAGAACTTATTCAGGCATTATATATAAGCTGTGGCACAGTGAAAATTTGACTCAATTTATGGGCAGTGATCTGGGTTAGAATCATGCCCCTACTATTTTCTAACCATGTAATCTTGGGCAAATCATTTTATAGTGAGCCACTATCTACCAGACTGGTTCAGAGGATGGAGTGCTAGGCCTGGAGTTAGAAAGATCCAAATTCAAATCTGGCCTTGGATACTTAGTTGTATGATGCTGGGCAAGTCATTTAATTTCTATGACCTCAGTTTCCTCACTTGTAAATGATATTATAATAACATCTACTCCCTAAGGTTGTTATAAGGATCAAATGAGATATAATTTGTAAAGTGTTTAAAACAGAAGCTAGTACATAATAAGATTTTAATGCTTGTTCTTTTCCCCAATTAAGTGAGGACAATAACTTTTGTATCACCTACCTCACAAAATCTTTTTTTTTTAAATTTTAAATGTATAACTGTATATATGGTATATATATAGTATAAACTGTATAATCTATAAAAGTATTATGTAGTATGATATGCTCTCACTAATCTCTCCAAGGCAGGGACTTTGTCTTATCTAAATTTTCTATCTTCCCCAATTTCTAATAAAATTATTTATACATGGCAAACATTAAATATCAATTTGAATCAAAGCTCCTTTACAAAAATGACAACAAATAATTTTTCTTCAAAATCAAGTAACCTGAGGCAATGACATGTGAAAAGAAAAATATATGATTATAAATTTAGAACTGTAAGTTATCTTAGAGACCACTGAATCTAATTCTCTCAATTTTATGAAGGAACTAAGGCATATGGTCATAAAACAAATATCTACAGGTGAATGTCAAACCAGATATTCTTGATGACACTGCTTTATCCACTCCAACACATTATCTTTTCAATGAGATATGATGGATTATAATATGGCTATATGGATTACATACAGAAAAAATACAGAAAGCTCAGTATTTTCATGTATTTAATAGACAATTACAACCTGCTATGTAGAATGCATTGGGGTAACTGCTGGAGAATAAAGATGAAAAAATGAATGATCTAGTTCTTCTCTCAAGGAGCTTATAATCTAACAGGAAGGAGAAAGGTGAGATATGTAGTAAACAAATAACCATGATAGATGGTAGTATGAGAGGATATAGAGCAATTTTCAAATGCTTTAAGAAAATTTGAGGGGAGATTCCTAACAATTCTATGGATGTCATGACATAGAGGTGGGCCTTGAAGAACGTGAAAAATTATGAAAGGAGAAGATAAAGGGGGATTGTATTCCAAGTAGCTGGGGACACCTTTCACAAATGACAGACAAAGAGTTGGAAATAGATTTCATTAGTCGTCCAGTTCAAGAGCTTAGAGAGTTTGTATGGAGAGGGTAATAAAGCTAGATTGATATGTGGGGGACAAGATTTTGAAAGGCCTTAAATATTAGGAGTCTGTGTTTGTAATTGTATTATATCCAGTAAACATGGGTGAGTTATTGAAGTTTTTGGAGCAGAATATAGGCATTGTTAGAACTCAGCATTAGTAATATTATTTTGGTAACTATATAGAGGGTGCACTAGAGGTAATAAAAGCCCAAACTAGAGTGGGGCAATGTAAGTAGAGATCATACAGAGAGGAAAAAATGTATGCAAGAATTGATTGATGTTGATATATGCTTGGATGTAGAGTCAAAGGAAAGAAAAAATGAATAATTAAAATTTTAAAGCCTGGATAAGTAAAAAGACAATATAAAAATTAAAAAAAAACTGGAGAAGAGATATATTTGGTGGGGATATTATGAGTTTAGTTTGGGATTTTTTAGCTTTGAGGTGCTGATAAAATACTAAAGTGAAGAAACTGTATGTTCTCCAGCAGGAAACTAAAGCTAAGAAAACCTCTTCCATGTCTAAATTGACAATCTTTTGTCATCATAATTGTTGTCATCAGCATTATCGTCAAAGACAATATACTCTGTAATAATCTCAAATCTCAGAAGCACTGTCTAGAATCTATGTATACATGGAAGGGGAGCAAGGAGAAGGAGAAGCATTAAAAAACAAAACAAAATATAGTATCCAAAACAGTTGTCACAAATACTCCACTAAAGCCATGCAGTTTAATTTTAAAGACCTCATTTGAGCCTTATTAACATTTATTTAACATTAAAGTTTTTAATAATCTTAGTTATTTGATTTCATAGAAAACAATAAATTTAATGCAGCAAATTAGAAGTCCGTTTTGTGGATTGAGAAAATGGAAGACTATTTTATTAGAGGCAGTCATCATTGATCATAGGAAAAGTGACAACCTATTATTGAGAGAAGACCTTGAAATGCTTAAAAGTAGATATAGTATTACATTATGATATACTCTGAATAGATGTTTATAAGAATAATTCTAGTTTATCAAAGGACTTGAGTGCTTTAGTATTTCAATTTAAGAAAGTATGGAAATGTAGAATCTATTTACATTCTTTAGAAAGATTTCCATTTCTATTTCCCAAAGACATCATAAAAAAGAGAAGAAGACTCACATGTGCAAAAAAAATGTTTGTAGCAGCCCTAATTGTAATGGCAAGGACCTGAAAATTGATTGGATGCCCATCACTTGGGGAATGGCTTAATAAATTATAGTATATTAATGTTAGGGAATATTATTGTTCTATAAAAAATGATCAACAGGATGATTTCAGGAAGACCTAGAGAGACTCACATGAACTGATGCTTAAGTGAAGTAAGTACAACCAAGAGAATACTGTATACAACAACAATGAAATTGTGTGATGATCAGTTCTGATGTACATGGTTCTTTTTAACAATGAGGTGATTCAAGCCAATTCCAATCGACTTGTGATGGAAAGAGCCATCTTTATCCAGAGAGAGGACTGTTGGGACTGAATGTGGATCACAACATATTTTTTCATCTTTTGGTTGTTGTTTGCTTTCTTTTTGTTTTCTTTCTCATTTTTTCCCTTTCTGATCTGATTTTTGTTGTGCAGTATGATAAATGTGAAAATATGTGTAGAAGAATTGTACATTTTTAATATGTATTAGACTACTTGCTGTCTAGGGGAGAGGCGAGGGAAAAGGAGGGAGAACATTTTCAAATGCACAGTATTACATGTTGAAATGTTGAAAACTATCTTTGTATGCATTTTGAAAATAAAAAACTATTATTTTAAAAAAGAAAGATTTCCATCTAAATAGGTTAAAATGAAAAAAAAAGTTTGAGCATTTTACGATAAATCTTCCAAAAAAAATTAATCTATTTAAAATCACTTTTTTTTATTAATTTATATTATAGTACCACTATCACTATCTACCTACATTATCACTATACTACTACTATATTATACTACCACTATTACTACTAGTACTACCATCAATTAGCTATCTAGCATTTAATTTGTGCTTTAAAGTTTCCAAAGTATATTACGAATATAATCTTTTATATACACAATAATTCTTTAGAGATAGGTGTGTATACATACATGCAAAATATTACATTAAAATTGCATATATCTGAGGCTCAATATCCAATCAATTTATGTTTTAAGCTTTGGAAACCTAAAGACTTTTTTTAGATAAAAGATTAATTTCATTTTATCCCAAACTAGATCATAAAACTATATAGAATGTTACATCTGGAAGGGTCCTTTAATATCACCTAACGTAGTTCTCTCATTTTACATAGGAAGAAACTGTAGTCCAGAGAGTGAAGGTGAAGGTGATATAGTGAATTCATGGTAGATTTGGGATATTTTCCAGTGCCTTTAGCTACTTCATCATATTTATGCCTTCTTCAGGTTTTCTGTGCTCTGTATTTTTCTTGGTTGATTCTTAGAGTTAAACTTTTCCCAAAGCTTGACCCCTTTTCTACTTAAGTAAATATACATGTAGGCAAGAGGAAACATCTAACTCTGCTGGGTTCCAGCTCTTTTCCAAAATGCATCAAAATTTGAATTTTTAAAGAAACAAACAAGGAATAACACATCAGTGAAAAATGGCTAGAGTGGGAAATGATATTTCTTCTAAGCTGAATTTATGAAAACAAACCATGAGAAAGAGCTCATTTAGTTTAGAGCTTGTATAGCTTCAAACCACTGGGATCTGGCATTGCTGCATCAAATCCTACCCTTTTGGAATGTCTTCCTCCTTAGGAACTCATCAGTGGCTTTCCAACTCCCAAATTGTCAGGATGGTATCCAAAGTTTTATGTAGTGCAACTGGCATAGATAGCATAGACTTTGAATAAACCTAAAAAGAAAGCTTTGCTCCCTTTTACTCCCCCAAAACTGATTATGCTAGAATAGCATTGATAGATTTTTTTCAAAATTCAAAGGACTGTAAAGCTGAGAACTGGAAAACATCCTACAATTCATCTAGACCAATCTTCTCATTTTTACAGAGGAAGAAAATTGAGATCCCAAAATGGTAAATGACTTTCCTCAGTTAACATAGCGAGAATGGCAGGAATAGATGGGATAAAATTAAGGTAGCTTGATAGTACACTGGAAAGAGAACTCAAATTTGAAGTCAAAAGGGCTGGGGTCAGATCTTGCTTTTACTGCTTATTATTTTTATAATCTTGGGCAAATTACTTTTTTCTCTGGGCCTCAGTTTCCTCATTTGTGAAATGAAGGGGTTAGGTCATTTGGCCTCTAAGGTCTCTCTCTAACTCAATATCTATAACATTATGATTCTATTACCTCTGTCCAGTGGTCTTTCTACTACATGAGCCTTAGGTCCCTGTGGTTAGATGGATTTCTTAGGGGGGTCTTGCTTAGTTTCTATTTAATGGAAATGTAGACAATCTTTTTTACCAAATGCTTTGTTATTGGACTGAGCTTTAAATATTCAGTGGGCAAGAGAGTATTACTTTGAATTGAATAATGCTTAGTGATCATTCTTTTTCCAGATACTAAAAAGGTAGTTTAGTGTCAATTCATGGTGTTGTTCACAGCAGTCACCTTCTGCCCTCCAAATAAAATAGAAATATATTCTTGAATATTCAAAAATAGGTTTCAACTCTCTCATTCTATTCAATAGCCGGACTTTAGTTTGACAAATAAAGCATAAACTTTTTGGATATTTATTAATGAAGTTCAACACAGAAATCTTGCATTGCCCAAAAGAATTTACTAAAGTTTAAAGCTGCTTTCCTGAGAGGACAAAAGCAAAATAGGGTGAAACAAAAAATAACTTACTTGGCTTTCTCCCACTTCCTTTGAAAAATTATGTTATATCTGAAACAGGCAATCTTAGATCCAAAAATCAGAAGATTTTTATTATATGATGAACTCTAATAATTAACTGAAATTTTAAAAAAATCTGGCATTGTCTCATCACCAGGAGACAGCATGGTAAAACTGAACTGAAGCTGGGAAGAGCTGAATTTAAATTCTGAGACTGACACTGAGCTGCGGCACTCTGGACAAACCAATGAATCTCTTAGTTTTCTGGGCAATTTTCTAAGACTTTAAGCCTCAGAGAAGATGCTGACTTACATTGATAGAAGGAGTTTTCTCAACTGGGAAATCACAGATTTAATTCCTCTCCCTTTCCTTACTTCTTATTCATATTGCATCAAATTCAGAGGGATAGACTGTAATCACTTCCCCAAAATTTCAATCAGTCTTCCTAGAAAAGCTTCCTAAAAATAATTTCAATTGTACTAGCCATAATACAAAGAGAAAAATGTTTAGTCTTTAGTCTCTACCACGTGGTGTAATGTCTCTTTAAAAATCGTGGGCTGATTTAGTTTGTTTCAAAGCCTTAATTATACTTTTATGTTACAATTTCCTTATTTAAGTGTCTACTTTGTGTCAGTCACTCAGCATATGGGAATGCCCCCTACCTACCTCAAAGAGATGGATATTATTATCCTAATTGAGGAGGAGGAGGAGAATGCTGTGAGAATTATTAATACATAAATTAAAAAATTAATCTGGAAAGTGCTTTAAAGTCCCAGGAGATGGGGTCTACCAAAACACAAAGTATTTAACATTATTATAAGTGCCCCCATGGAGTAGATAAGGGCTGTTATCATGGCTAGAGAGGAGGAGGCTAACTGAGGCCTAGTGAGGAGGCAAAATGAGTTAATGGGCAGGCTGTTATTTGAAACTCGGAGGTCATCAGGCAGGTATGGAGAACGGGTGTCTAAGCCTATCTTTGGCTTTTTGCAGTCAGGAATTTCAGGGCTTTTCTAGAGGCACACATTTAGTACATTTTAGAAAAGAATGTTTTCTTTTTTTTCCTTTTTTTTAAAACTTAATTTTTCATTTAGCTTGTTTAGGATATTGTTTTTGAATATTGCAGTAGGGGTAAGGAAGATCAGAATATTAAAATGTCTTAAATTAATTAAAAGTAGTCATAAAAAATTACTCGTGGGTTGCCTAATTATCCTGCTTTTTCCCCCCTACTTTGTGACATGGCACTTTAAATTGCAACATTATTGTACATTTGCTACAGAGCACTATTTTTCTTTGTAACTAGTTGACTCAGAGATTATTCTCTCAATTTTACAGATGAAGATCTTAAAACCCAGTAAGATAAAATGTGACTGGTCCAAAATCACAAAGCAGAAGTACAAATAAAACCAAGTTTTGAGACCGCCAACTTGGCACTTTTTTCAAAGATTTTTATTAAAGGATAACTTTGACACTGATTTCAAATCAATAGAATATAGGGAAAAGGGAAAGGACAGAACTGACACATTTTTGCAGAGATCTCCTCTGCCAATGCAGGTTAGTACCTTCTTTGCAACTTTTTAATTTTTCAAAATTGCCAATGACTACTCTTATCACCTTATTATCAGTATATCAAAGGTGTCATTCTTAACATTTTTTTTCTGTTCTATTTCATGTCAGAAAGTGACAGAGATTAAAAGAAGTCTAAGACATAGTCCTTGCCCTAAAGCTCATAGTGGAAAGATAAGACTAAAATCTATGAAACTTAGAGCATGTTCTATAGTCAAGTGCAGAATAGTATAGTGCAGAAAATAAATGCAGTAAGAGTTCAGAGAAGAGAATGAAAATAATAACATCTGAGATTTATAGATCATTTTTCAACCAAGCTCAATGGACTTTCACATATAATATCAATCATTTTAGCTTTTTATTTTTTTGAAGGGCCCCATGATTTATTGCATATATGGATGTTACCTTTTTATCTGATGAAGTAAATGGAACTTCTTGGGAAACTAACCTAGAGAAACAGGGTAGATAGAGTTCTGGACTTGGGGATCAGAAAGATCCAGGTTAACATTCTTCCTCAGATAATTACTAGCTGTGGGATGCTAGGCAAATCATTAAATTTTTCTTAATTTCAGTTTTTACATATGTAAAATGAAGACAGTATCTAAGACATTTTCCTCTCTTTTGTTGTGAAGATTGAATAAATTAAGGCATGTAAAGGACCTCACAAATCTTATAAAGCAGTCAGGAATTATAATGCATCTTTTCATTATTACTTAACAATCTCACAATTCCACTTTAGTTCATACCCACACATATGTACTCATTCTTTTTCTTCATCAAACACAGACTGTCAGAGAGATCCCACATTTCATTCCCACCATTTCTATTTCCTTTCACACATACAGCATCTTTTGCTTTGACACAGACTTTCACACTTACATACACACAGATTCGCTCACATATACACACTCCCATGGACTTTCCTCTCTATGTAATCTATCTTGCTGTGCACATAACTCCATTAGTTCATTTCTCACATCCCCATGGGCTGGCACTTATGTTCCATTGGGGAGTAAGGACAGGGAATGTTTTGGCTCCTGCATTGAAATTCTGAAAGGGGTAAAATGCTCACACACAGAGCCCAAAGAGAAAATTGCTTCTCTTGTATTATTTGAGGTTGTAGTCGACTTTTCAGGTAGATTAAGCATTTGAACTGCCTTTTCTTCTTTAATTTTAATATCGTAGATTTTAAATATGATCCTGGATTCTTTTGGATCTTAATTTCCCTTGTCTAAGATCTTGCAAGATGTTCTCTCCTTCCTATTTACTTTTTTTTAATTTTGATACAGTATTTCTTGTCCTTAAATATTAGTGTTAAAGGATGTTAAAACTGGGAGAAATTCCTCTTGGACAGTGATTGTTTCATAGTCTTCCTCCCCCAGCATCATGCATGATGCCTGATACATAGGCATTTAATCCATATTTACTTAATAATAACCAATTAATTAATTTTAGAACATAAAATTATAGACCTGGAAGGAATCTTACTTAGAAAATGGAATGTTAAAAACAGAAGAGCCCACTTGATTTTTTTAAGGTCAAATAGTTATAGGTAGAAATCAGGATTCAAACTCTAAGTCCATTGCTCTTTTCTCTCTCTCTCTCTCTCTCTCTCTCTCTCTCTCTCTCTCTCTCTCTCTCTCTCTCTCTCTTCTTTCTCTCTCTCTCTCTCTCTTTCTCTCTCTCTCTCTCTCTTTCTCTCTTTCTCTCTCTCTCTCTTTCTCTCTCTCTCTCTCTTTCTCTCTCTCTCTCTCTTTCTCTCTCTCTCTCTCTTCTTTCTCTCTCTCTCTCTCTCTCTCTCTCTCTCTCTCTCTCTCTCTCTCTCTCTCTCTCTCTCTCTCTCTCTCTCTCTCTCTCTCTTCTCTCTCTCTCTTTGCTGTGGCAAATAGGATTAAGTGACTTGACCAGGGTCACAAGGCTAGGAAATGTTAAGTATCTGAAGCTAGATTTGAACTCCAGTCTTTCTGACTTCAGGGCTGGTGCTCTATCCACTGCACCAACTAGCTGCCCCTTTTCACCATATTTCTAATGGAAATAGGATGCCTTTCCATACATAAATGATGATATTTTTCAGCTATTTCTTTTGAACCTTCCCGGCTGGTTGTCAGGATTTGGATCATTCTTAAGCAAATCACAAACTCCACCTCTTCTGATTTATCTAGTTATACATTACCATTCATGAGTTTGAAATTTATTTGTAAGGAAGGGTGATTAAAAACTCCACCTTTTTTTTTTGGCTTTTTTGTTCTGTGCAATTCTGATAATTTGTATCTCATATAAATAATCTTCCAATATAGTAACCTTTACCTGAAATAGTCTTATAGAGAGGGAATGATAGTGGTAAATACTGTCAAGAAAATGAGAAGTGACAATTGACATCATAGAAAGTGAGGAGACCACAAATTATAAAAAGTATAAACAAGAACTAAGAAAAAGTGCAAATGTAAGGGATCCTTCAATATAGGGAAAATTCTTCCACATACTTCCATATTAAAGGCATCACTACTGACATCTAGGTAGCACAATGGGTAGAGCCCTGAGTAAGGAAGGGTTAACTTCAAATCTAACAGAAACTTATTAGCTACAGGATTTACTGGCTTCTGGGACTTAACCTCTGTTTTCCTATAACCTCTGTTTTTATTTGTAAGGTGGGAATAACAGCAACACCTACCTTGCATGATTGTTGTGAGCATCAAATGAGATAGCATTTGTAAAAGTGTTTAACAGTGTCTGGCACATATTAGGCTCTATCTAAGTTTTTATTCCGTCTCCCTTTCACTAGCATACTATTGTAACTAAGGGCATCAGCATCATCATCAGTATCATTTTCACTATCACAATCACTTAGTTCTGAAAGGAACCTCAGTGGTTATCTAGTTGGTTGGAATTAGTTGGTGGCCTTTTGAACCTCTGTCCAATTGAGGAACAGTCTATATATAGTGTATTATTAAATGAAGAACCATGAGGTAACATTATTGTAGTTGTTTTTTTTTAAGAACAGCATAACAACAGCTTTAGGACCATTACTAATATTTGTAATTATATAAATGAAGATAAAGATAATAAAAGTTTTCTTTTTCACGGTTTAATCTGATTGCTTGCATGGGTCAAGACAAAATTTTCTCACGCTGAAGACATCATTGCACAACTGAATAATGATCCTTTAGTCATTTACTACCAACTATCCTCTTAAGTTCCCAGGACTTCTGACTGGGTAAAAGGCAGGTGAGGGGCTCTATCATTTGCCTTTTTCCATTGTTGCTCAGGATTATGCTGGAGCCACTACTTAACCTATAGTTAACCAGTTTTAAGTAGTGGTTTATGCTTGTGTTCTGAAGCTAGTCTGAATTCCAGTCCAATGTTTTGCACAGCTTCTTTTCTGTGTTTTTAATGGGCTCCATTCAGCTCTTCAACAGCAGTTCCTGGGGAGACATGGTAGAGCTCAGCTCAGAACTAGGTGACAGTTTCAAGCAAGTGATCTTAAAAAGGTTAGCTTATTCTGGGTAATTCATCGCAATGGGCTGGGTTTGCTTTTCAAGCCAGGGAGGTGGCATTGCCCACTGTGTATGAAAACGAAGATAATGATGGTATAGCTAAAAGTCAGAGCTTTTATAAATATTGTGTTTTCTATGGGTTAAAATCAAGATTATATTTAAAAACTGACAGGTTAATTACATGTTTTAAAGCTTTGTTTCCCATGAGTTGATAACTAATGCTGATAAATAAGGACTCTATTTAGTGCAATGTTTCCAATGTTTCCCTTCAGCTGATTACGCCTCATGCCATCCGAGTGCAGACCCCTCCACGACACATCCCTGGTGTTGTAGAAGTCACATTGTCTTACAAATCCAAACAGTTCTGCAAAGGAACACCAGGAAGATTCATCTACACAGGTAAGAAGCGCAGAGAACTTTATTTGTCCATTAGATCTGAAATTATGAATTCTTGTGCATATTTGCATCCTCTCTTTCCAACCTTCTAATACTATGAGGATGTTATTTGTCTCCTAATGTCACCATGTGCATTTTTGATAGTGAGATTGTTATTGAAGGATTTATTTGGGTATCCATGGGACACATATGGGTCAGTAGAAACAGCTGGCTGCCTTCATAATGTGGCAACATAGGAAATAAAATAAAGAGAACTACTTCTAAGAAGTAAAAAGGGAAAGTGCAACTCAAGCCTGGCTACTAAACCAGCTGTTTTTGTTTTAAACCAGCTCCTATCCTCATTAGAACATTTTTGACTGTGATTGGTGGCCTCAAATTTTAAGACTGGTGGGTGCGACTCCAATCCCCACCAATCTGCCCTTGGGTCTCTTGGACTGTGGCACTCCTGGGAATTGTCTGAGCATATGGAGTGGCCTCCTGTTGGGATGCTGATTATTGGAATTGCTGGGTGAATCCTTTGTGACAGACTGAATAATTTAACCAGGAGAATAACATTAGACAGAGAGGACCATAGCTCTGCTAGGCGTATTCCAAGTGCTAATAGCATGGACCCAGAGCTCTAGATTACTAGGGATAATTGTTGTAGCATTTCCTGAAATGGCTAAAATATTTGGTTATTCCTTCAATAAAGGAACACAAGGCCCAATTAAGTAGAAATAGGGACTGTGTGCACACAAAGAAATTCCAAGGCAGTCAGTGGATGACTCCATTAACATATTTTAATTATAGCCATACAATTAAGCAAATAAATTTTATTTTGACTGTGACACTTTATCTCACAGCATCTTTTCTTTCTTGCTACTTAATATTAAACTGCGAAGGAAATCAGCCATGTTTCTTAAAGCAAAACACTTTTTCTTTCTCTCTTAAAAAAATAAAAACAATTAATGCATCCTGACCCTTGGAAATGCCTCCCAGCCCTTTAAACAAAATGCAGGTTTGGTGCCCGCCTGACGATTAGTTTTAGTTAATTGAAAATTATAGGATTGACCCAAGAGGAAAATTTTGTTTGCACTCCAATCACTTTTACAAATTAAGGAAAATTACCACAATTTTGTTTAGCTAAGGTTTCACACTGAGTTCAAGAAATTAGCTCAGCCATCCCAACGAAGTCAGCACTTTGTTAGTGAGCACTTGAAAAATAATAGTCTATCTGGAGTTTTGTGGTGTATACAAACGGGGCATAGAAAAAGCTATGATACTTTATAGAAGTAGGCCAAGTGTTTTTAATTAGGCTCATTGGTTCAGTGTAAGTTTTGAAGAACAATCAAACTAGCAGATTAGCTGTTTCTTTTAAAGCTAGGATTTCTTGCCATTCATTTTTCCCATGAGAACTTCCACATAGCACAATTTTTTTTTACAAGCCTCATTATGGGCCTACAGGAAATGGACCAATTGGAACTTCTGATACTGTAACATTCCTCAGCATCATTCCAATAGATGGGAGTTTTTCACAATGTTCTTCAGTGAACTCAGTGTTCTGGAACATATTACAAAACCACAGAGGCCAAATGTTTTCTCAGAGGAGCTTGGACTCTGTTTTTGGCCGAAAACATTTAGGCCTCACTTGCTGCCTATTTACCCTGCTATTAAGAACAAGAAAAAGAGAAGGGGGGAAGGGGGGAGTGGAAGAGAAGAAAACCCTGGTGTTGTGGGCGGTACAAGTCAGCCAAGCATGGTTTCCTCTCTAGTGAAAATGTCCCTGCCCATTAATGGCACCATTTTGTGGTCAGGTCTCATTTAGTTGAAATTATTTTTAATCAGTGTTCAACAAAATATCCCCCCTACCCCCCAAGCCACCTGGCTGCAAACTTAAAACACACACACACTCACAACTGTTAAATACTTAAGTTCTCAGAAAAAAATACCTAGCAACTTTTTTTTTAACTGTTAAAATATCTCCATAAATTGAAAAAACTGAATCTTGAGTACATCCAAATTTAAGGTCAAATTTATAGAGAGAAATGCAAGTTTAGTTATTTTAGGAAAAATAAATCTGTGATATACGAGTATATATATATATACATATGTGTGTATGTGTGTGTGTATGTGTGTGTTTTCATGATATGGGAAAGTCATATGCCGTATATTTTTAATAGGTTGAATAAGGGAGGTGAACTACATTCAAGCTCTAAATTTTATTGAAATACTATGATAATTTTCCTTTTAGTTGTGATATCTCAAAATATATAAGCAGTAGAAAAAACCTTAGATTTTCAAAAAAAATTTGAAAGAGAAGTTTCTTTCTCTTTTGTAATATTAAATTATGATGTAGTTTGCATCTCTTCCTGTCTATGAATATTGTTGCCTATTAATAATAAATGTGGCAAAACATAATCTATGCTAATTGGATAGAGGCATGAGGGTCTCTTTGAATACCATTATTAAAAGGCTCCATTATAAAGAGATTGCCTAGTGATTAGTGCTACTGATCCAAACATTTGACTCACTTTTTTTCTCCACATATTAGAGAAGGCATGTAGAAGGACCCTAAAATGTCTCCCTTTTTTGTATCCAATAAACTATTTAAGTGATTTAAATATGAAATCCTCCTCTTTCTCATAAATACATATTCATATTTCATTTTCTTTAACATCTTTAACATTTTAAAGTGAAAGTTTGGTTTTCCAAATCTGGTGAGCTCACTTCTGTGCTGCTCAATTGAATGCTGCTGAGAGAGGGAGGCAGAAGAAGAAGGTATGAGAATAAGAGAAAAAGAGAGAAAATAGGACAGAATATGAAAGAAAGATAAGAAAATATGAATAAGAATAAACTGAAAATACCAATCAAAACAAATTTTGATATTTTTATGTGAGGAGAAAAAGAGGAAAGAGGAGAAGAAGAGAATACTGGAATATAGTGCATTGAGGAATACATCCTTTTTGGAAAATTCATTCTTAATGACAACAATGATAGTAAAGAATCAGATTTAAAATAATTATAATCATTGATTTTAGTCTGGATTTGTGATTTCATTCATAGGGAAACTCATTGTGGAAACTAATGTAATTGACAGCTCATCAATAATTTAAAAGATTGGAAATGTTTATGGCAATATAAAAATTAAATGACTTATTATGTAGCTAGTATGACTACAGAATTTGAACTCAAGTTTTCCAAAAACTGCCCACTCTCTACTATATAGTTGGTTGCTGCTTCTTATTCTTTCTCTTCTTGTCTTGAAATTGTTATGATTTTCCTCTTCTTCCTCTGCTTTTCTTCTCTTCCTTATTTTTCATTTCCTACTTCTCTCCATCCGTTTTCTCCTCCTCTCTTTTTTCTTCTTTCTCCCCTTTCTCTTTCCTTCTTCTTCCTTCTCCTTCTTCTCCTTCTCCTTTTTCTGTTCTTTCCCCTCTCATTAATCATATAATTATTGCTATGAAAGAATTACAATAATGTTTAATTTGA
This sequence comes from Sminthopsis crassicaudata, assembly GCF_048593235.1. Classification (NCBI taxonomy): domain Eukaryota; kingdom Metazoa; phylum Chordata; class Mammalia; order Dasyuromorphia; family Dasyuridae; genus Sminthopsis; species Sminthopsis crassicaudata. The sequence goes on along the minus strand of NC_133618.1, from coordinate 408,372,707 downwards.
CAAAAGCAACAATAACAAGTCATTTCGTTCTTTCATTGAACCTAAGGAGGTTAAGCTTAAATAATAACACTTTTATTTATCTTCAGAAAGCAGTTTATCATCTGCATAATAATCCATAAAACATAAATATATAAGAAGAATAGGATGGTGACTTGTGTCAGGCTGGTTTCTATCTGGATCTAATCAAATAGATGAAAATGAGATAAAATGCAATCTGTAATATTACCAGTAATAATCCTAGATATATTGATTAATGCTCCATAAGTAAATAGTAGAACATGTGACAAAAATCTAGTTGCTACCAAATACTTAAAAAGGCACTACTGGGTGGCCAAAATTCTACATCTGAAGCTTTCTTACTCATAAGTTAACATGACAATTTCCCATACTATAAATATAAACTGCAAATTATCCTTGAGAATTAAGAAAATAAACTGGTAAATTAACTGGAACTAGAGCATTTTCATAGACAAATGGATGCCTACATATAATTAACCCATACAAATTTAACAAAATATTTTTAGTGAATCCTGCTATAGCAGATAGTCATAATCTTCAAACTACATGGAACTTTCAAAATATAGAGGCTTAGTACACAAAACAAAACAAAACAAAAACCTCACAAATAACCAGGTTTAGGCATATATCATCATTCCTGACTTGCCTTATGAGCATAATAACAAAAATACTTTAATTGAACCAAAAAGAGATTATTTTTTTTTCAGTTGTGAAAAGTAGTCATTTTGTCTATCATGCAATATTCCTGAGGTAGCAAACTCATGACTTGCAAAACTCCCAAGTGCTATGGAACCAGATTAAAATATAATTGGGAAATGCACAACAACATAAATAAAAGTACAATATAACACATATGATGTTAATTTGTGGTTTTCTATCTCAGTAAGTAATATGGTTCACAGAACATTAGCTATCAATAGATAATGGTGAAATAGTTTGTCCTAGGACTGTTTTCCTCCTAACTCCATTGAAGAGAGGAAGAGAGAAAGACAAACAGAAACAGACAGACAAAGAGAGAGAAAAACAGAGAGAGAAACAGAGAGAAATACAGAGACAGAAATAGAAAGGTAGAGAGACAGAGAGAGCAAAACGACAATAAGATACTGTTGCTGTTAACCACTACTGATAATACCATTTCTATCTGAATTTCAATGGACACAAAGATAAGAACAAAATAATATTTAACACAAAAGAGAGTAGAGTTGATGCAAATAGACTCAGATGTTTTGGAGGAAGTGAAAAACAAAACATTTAAAAAGAGATAGATGATCTGTCCTAAAGCAGGACAGCCTGTGAAGAGTCTCCTGTGCAATCCTTTGCTCTTTTGAATGCATATCCCTGCCATTTGATCCTGAGTAAAAGGAAATCCTGAGTCAGGCTGAATCCCACTTTCCCTTTAGCTGCTTGGTGCCCTCAGTTCTCATGTATTTGTGGTCAGAGGGGAACAGGATAAAACTCTTAACCAAACAACCAAAAGGCTAGTAGGAGTTCCTCTGGATCTGACTCTACCCTGCCTGGCATATTCTTATGTAAATATGGGTTTGAACTAATGATGTTTTTGTGTTTTTAATGACTTTTAGAAAGTGTTGAGGGGGGAAAGGGGTAAAAAAACAATAACTTTCCAGTCAGAATTATTTTCAAAGCTTTCTTTCTAATCTCATGTCTAGTCAATCAGTCTTAAAGATCATTAGGAGGTGGTTTTAAATCTTTCTCAAGTCTCCACCACCCATCAAGGGGCCTTCACAATACTCTTTTTGTTCTCATAGCCCATGTTCCATCAATTGTGACATCTTTTGGTAACTTGGTTCCTTGTAAGTGTTGAAATGTCTCCTGCCAAGCTCTGACGAAGGAACTTTGGAAGCCCAGTGGGCTTTTAGCTGTCCTCAATCAATTAATACAGAAATAGTATCCTTACTAAGAGATAATCAACTGTAAATGTAGGCACTAATTTCAATCCAGCCTAAGTCTGGAAGAGATCATCCTTTTTCTGGAAGAAAATAAGTGCAGAAATTGTAGCTGGTCAATCTGCATAGTAATACTTTTTACAACTCAGAGTATTTTATAGACTCATAGGCTCATAACTTTATAGCTAGATCATATTCAATGAACTCTTGAGTCTCTTCTATTGGAAGATTCCTATAGTTCTGCATTTTTTCAATACATAGTTTTCTCCAAACAGACTTGGGTAGATTCCTACCTCCATATCTCTGCTCAGACCAAGCCTCCTATCTGGAAGCCTCTTTTAGCTACCTATTAAATTTTATTTTACTCTTAAAAACCCAGTTTAAATTTTTTTCTCCACATTCTTTAGTATCCCAGGGCATCTTCCTTCTTTGACAGGTGATAAGATATGTTGCCTAGATGATCCAGTCATCAGTTTTTTATTTATATTTTTTCATTTGTCTAGGTCTTAACTTTCCAATCAGATTGAAAGCTTCTTGAGTGAAGAGAAATCCTTCTTAAATCTTTTTGTATCTACCTCTTTCACTAGTTAACATAGTAGCATGAACACTGTAAACATTCAGAAATTTTTTGATTACACATATTCATTGAAATATATATATACATATATATGTGTGTGTGTGTATCTCTCTATATATATATAATGTTATGTGCGTGTGTGTTTGAGAAAGAGAAAGTATATAATTATAGGAAATGCAAATGGAATTTCCCTTTTTGGGAGTATAAAATGTTTTCATTTTCTGTTTAATGTTCACTGAGCAAAACAGTTGAAGCCTCTGTTAAAAGGGGAGGGAGGAGGGAAGAAGGTGAGAAATTATTTTGAAAATGCCAAGAATTGATTATTGGATACCAATAATTTTCATGTTTTGTGAAGTCAACTTTTCTAAGTCAGTGTAGCATAGTAATCTCAAGAAAGTCTGAATTCTATTCCTGGCTCCTAACCCTAATTCTCTTTGCTACTTTGGAAAACTCATTCAACCTCTCTGTGCCTCAGTTTCCTTATCTGCAAAATTCAAGTGAATAATAATACCTATCCTGTCTACTTCATAAGGGTTTTGTAATGATGAAATGAGATTCAAACCACAAAGGAGAAATATTTATAAGATCTTAATTAAGCACAGTAGTGGGCAGAGTGCTTTTGCTAAACTCACTTAGTGAGACCCAAATTCTAGATCATGAAGTACTTTGCAAAGGAAGAAGTGTTTTGCTAAAGTAATATATTATCATTAAGGTACCCCATCAATTAAATTGGGGAGATTTGACCCAGGATAGGGCAGAGCAAGAATCTGTTTTCTTTCACATCAGATTTTCACTTCAGATTCAGAAGACTGTCTAATGAACACTTACCTAACAGTTCTGCCTTTGCTGTGTCCTAATTGGAAAAGACCCAACAAGAAAGAAAAATTAACAGCCTGCCCCTGTCCACATGTTTTGAATATTACTCCAAATGAGCCATTTATACCAAGAGAGAGTGAGAATGCAAGGCAGAAATTCTCTCCTTCCATATGATAGAAGGAGATGCGGAGGAGGGAAGGTAGTAAGTTTCTGCTCTATGCACAGAGGGAAGGCTTTGACAAAATTTGATCATGTCTGATGTATGCTAATGTGATCACTGAACCCTGGTCCTCTGGCATTTGTAAAGTTAAACATTGTCAGCACGATAATACAGAACAAAAATAATCACTAAAAGTATACAATGTACCTGTATGACATCTGTAAAACGGAAGCAATTACAGCACAGAGGAAAGCCAGCTCTGAAGGCAACATATTATTTTGCATATTTTATGTACACACTTTCCGAGAAATATGACCTTTATTTTCTAGTTGGAGTGGAGTGTAATCAGGATTTGAGCAGCTAGTGTAACAGGATCATTAAAAGGAATATTTTCCCTAACATTAGGGGTCTAAATGGGCACTAACCTTCCTTCACAGCCTTAGCTTTTTCCTGTCTGCCCAGACTTAATAAGTGATAAGACCAGAAGAGAAATAAATCATGGAAATCCCTGTCCAAAGAAAACATATTGACTACAGCCAAGCAAATAACAGACTATAACCAATGGTCCCATTCATCATTCATATAATAGGGATATAAAGTATTTCCTACCTATGAAACCATAGAGAGGGTAAAGGCAGATAAGCTCTCCCAATCTAAGGCATGTGATTTGGTTATTAAGAGACATGAACTATTTGTCACATGGCTTTAATCTTTAAGATGTGTTGCTGTTTCTAAACTATAAATTTCTACTAAAGGATTACAAAGCTATTAACAATAAAGGATGGGGACTGAGCTTTATAAGTATTCTTGCTTGTGTAATGCAATCCTATAAACTCTTGAAACTCTAATCTATTTAGTATGATAGGACATGATTTGCTCTTCAAAGCCAATAAACAATTTGGGGATTTTCTTGCTTCATAACTGGCATCATGATAAATTAGCTACTCAGTTTCTCTGAATATAGCTTATAATTGTCTTTTTTCCTGGGGGAAAACAAAGAAATCAAATGTCTTTTTCACTGGTTTTGGGATTTATTTCAAGTTTAGGAATTCTGGATTATCTTCTGGTTAGCTTATCAGCTTTTCAATATTATGGATATTAATTGTTATGTGTCCTGTTAAATGTTTGAAGCTAGAAAGGCATAATAATAGTATATAATAAGGGTCACTCTATATTGTACTGAAATTGTATTTTGGTTTTTAACTTAACACTTTTTTTTCTTTTGAACTTGTGATTATATTGGTGCAAGCACTCCCCTTACTAATGCAGATAGGCAACTGCTTTGGGTCACATTGCCAGTGTGGATGAGTCCTCATTCTGAGGTGAACCATCTATCTACCATATAGTCCCTGCTTCTCAAGTTTTCAGTTAGGTAACAGAAAGTGAGAATTTCCCATATAAAACACTTCCCTGAATAATGCTAGAGTTAGTGCTTAATAAGTGGATGTTGAGTTGAATTCTCTTGATAAAACTTTGGTTTTTCTGCATACCAAAAAATATACTACATGTGGGACCATTTTTCTTTTTTTTAACATAAAATCATACATAGATTTATAGCTGAAAGGGATCTCAAAATCCATCTACTAAAAACACTTCATTTTTTATGGATGAGAAAACTTTAACCTGGTGAGATTAAGTGACTTTGTTCAACGTCATACAGTGGCAAGAAAGATGGTTGAGAGTGACCCCAGATATGGGTATTCTCTGATTCTAAGTGCCACCCCCCACTATAATCTATAAAGTCTCTAATATGTTTTTATCATTATGTTTTGGCACTGATATTATAATGGATACTTATATCATCCATATCTATAATCTCTATATGCAAAAGAGATAGGACTCTCTTAAATTAAGAGCTGTGTGCAATAATCAAAACAAAGGTAGGTGACTTTTTGTATTAGACTCACAATCCATCTTGTACAACAGTTTTTTTGCTTCCACTTTTTATGATGCTGGGTAAATTATAGGATTATATAATTCAGAATGATCATGGATCTTAGAAATCATTTAATTTGTGTTACTCCTTTTTAAAAGCAAGAAATAAAAAATCCAGCAGTATAAAATCATAATAAATTTAGGAATTAGTTATATACCTCTGAGTTACTGACTCATCTTTGCATGTATGTGTGTGTATGTCTATATATTATGTATATGCACGCATATTTGTGTATGTGTATTTATCTCTCTATGGCTATCATATCATGTATATGTTGCCTCATTAAGCAAATGTAAGCTCCTTGAAGGTAGTAGTAACTATTTTATGCTTATATAGAAAGTAAAGATGGGAGAGGCAATCTATCTATTGAGTCCATAACTTATCTCACCCTACTTAGCCCAAATGCTTTTATCAGATGAGAATACCTTCAATGAATCACTCAGTTCAAGGCATTTCTACTAGACAGAGTAAGTGAAGATTAATTGAGAACCTTGGTCCCCATCCAAATAGTTTGGAATCAAGCATTCAAGATCCTGAGGGTAGAAAGGGGAGAAAAGCATTCCAACCTTCCCTGCTAAGGCTTGGGGAACAAGAAGAAGAGGGTCTTGTTTTAGCCTCAATGTCAGTTTCTTCCTCTTTAGTCAAAGGAGAATTTTGTGAAAAATCACAGGGCTAGAGGATTTGAATTTTTTTTTATCAATATTCTAGTACTGTATTAAGAACAGTAGTGACAGATTGGGAGATGAGGGCAAGCTAGGACTATTGGGAGATGGAGGCTTCAAAACTCTATGAGACTTTCTACAGAAAAGCTATTCTATGACTAAGGGGAACTTTGTGAATGTCTCAAGAAGGAGAGAAATTTATTTACAGCAGCAAAGATCTGTGAATTATTCCTTTGCCCTATGTTCTTTCAGAGCTTGGCTCTAATTTGCCCCAGAATCTTTGTACCCAGTGAAAAGTGTATCAGAATCTTTTAGGGGATGCTTTATAGTACTTCAGTTGAATAGACTTTTCCTGGCTGACTAATTTATATCAACTGATAATAAAGGGGAGAACACACCAATAGGGAATTATAAATGATAGCATTAAAGACTTGCCTTGGCCATTTGAGGTCCACTGGAACTCTTGGGGAGAAGAGTCAGCTTAGCTCTGGGTTAACTGACTTGAAATTACCAATGCGAATAGCAAAGATAATTTTGGAGTCTGTATATGCTACATTTGCCTTTTTATCTACAATTCCAAGATAGTTCCTAGAACTTAATAACTGCTTATTAGTTGACTAAAGACCCTCTAGCTCAACCCATTAATTTTATAGAAAAGGAAACATCCTCCAACAAGTAAAATGACTTTTCCAGTGTTACACTTATTTAAACCAAAGCCTTCTGAGTACAAATACATGACAATGCACTTTCCACTATACCTTATTATTCAGTTAATTCATCTGAATTTGTTTCTTCATCTATAATACATATTGAACTAAGGTCCTCTGATTCTAATGTCACTATATACATACATACCTACATATATATATATATATATATATATATATATATATATATATATATATATATATACACATATGTATGTATGTATAAAATTGTCTCATCTACCAGACAGGATTGCTCTGAGGATAATACAAATGAATGGATGAATTAATGAATGGAAAAATGCATTAATTACTATGTATCAAACATAATGCTAATTAGTGAGCATACAAATAAAATAACAAAATGAGATATTGCCTATCCCTACAGAAATTGGATACAAATAGGAGAGACCATAACACATCAGTACATCAGTATAATGGCCAGAGTGGGACATCATGAATTGGAAAGACACACGATATTGAGGAAATCGATAAGGGAATGGATTGATATATTCTTTCCAGTCTCAGTATTGATTTGATTCTAGTTCCAGAACTGTGGGGCTGGGAATTGAGGTGGGATTAAAAGAGGTAGGAAGGAGAACAGAGTCATGACAGGGCATGCCATATGTCAGGGCAGAATATGAAATGTGTCTGAAGCCAACTAAAGAGTGTATCAATGGTTATCCATTCACTGATAGGGAAAATGCAGGCCCCTGGGAAGGGGTTCTAGAATTCAAAGAGTTAAAGTCCCACAGGATAAGGTCTTTGGAGATATCATGTAAAAAAGGGTACAGAATCTGGTGAATGGCAAAATGATAAAGATAAGTGGTCCAGAAGGTATAGTATCATGGAATGTAGGTGGTAAGAATGGTAGATGGTAGAAGATAAAATAGTATTAAGAATATTAAGAATAAATCTATAACCTAAAGTATAGTTTTAATATAGATCATACTATTCTTCTTCTCAAAGGGTAGAGACATGCCCAAGACATGATAGTTTCTTTTAATAACCTATTATGTCATTCATGATGGTAGCTACATTTTTGGAAGCTATTTATATCTTTAGCTTGCACTGCCTTTTGAGCTAATGAGTTTCATAACTTTAATGTCCACAGTGAAATAGAACTCTATTTTAAATGTACCAAGGAGGGAAGTAAGAATAAGTAGTGGAGAAGGAACATAATAATATAGGAAAGTCATATAAAAATAATATTAAAAGTGCTAAAGCACAGAATAAGCTGAAACCTGCAAGGAAAGACAAGGATTATTGTTTGTTTTAGAAGAGTTTTAGAAGGCGTGTGTGGTGGTGTGGTTTTTGGTTTTGAATAGCTCCATTTGGGGAAAGAGAAGGATTGATGAAGGACAGTATTGCTGTTTGATATGAGATAATGATAGTTTAACAATAAAGGGTAGGTAGAGCTGATCAGTTCCTTTTTTGCCTCTATTTTCTCTGCCAAGGATCATGGGATCATAGAAAGACCTAAAAGAGATCTTGGTGGTCATCTAGTCTCATCTGTTCATTTTATAAATGAGAAAACTGAGATAAGACAGGGACTGAGCCAAGATGGTGAAGTTCAGGCTGGAGTGGAGAGAAACACTTGTGATCAGTCACAAGAGAGCAGGGGCCTCCAGGATCAAGAGGAGTACTTGTACTTGTAGCTTCAGGGGCCCAAAAGCCTTTCTGGAGTAAAGACTAGAATACAGATTAGGAAAGCAGTCCTTATCCCAGGATAACCTTGGAAGTACTAAAAACTTGCAGAACTACAGAACTACTTCTGAAAACAGCCAAAAAATCCTGAAGCTTGGCATAGTACTTCCTCATTCCCAGTTAAACAGAGACCAGTTTTAAAATAAAGTTCAAAGTCAAGAAAAGGCTGGGAAAATGAACAAACAACAACAAAAAGAATTTGATCATTTAAAAAAAAGTATTATCATGGCAGGAAAGATCAAGACACAAACTCAAAAGAAGACAATAATGTGAAAACAGTTAGAAGCAAACCCCTAAAGAAAAATTCCAAATGGATCCAAGACCAGTAAGAATTTCTGAAAGCATTAAAAAGATAAGAGCAAAGATGAAAAATTGAGGAAAGAAATGAGAATGAGGCAAGAAAATTAGGAAAAGAGAATTAATAGTTAGATAAAAGAGAAATGAAAAATACTGAATAAAGTAATACTTTAAAAAACCAGAATTTCCCTAATTGTAAAAGAGGCATAAAAAAATCACTAAAGAACAGAACTCCTTAAAGGACAGAATAGAGCAAATGGAAAAAAAGATACAAAATTCACTAAATAAAAGAACTTTTTAAGAAGGAGAATTAGCCAAATGCAAAAAAAGAGAATATAAGAACTCACTGAAGAAAATAATTCCTTGAAAATTAGAATTGGGCTAGTGGAAGCTAATGACTCCATAAGATTTTAAGAAATAATAAAACCAATTAAAATTAGAATAAAATGTTTAATATCTCATTGGCAAAACAACTAATCTGAAAAAATAGATCAAGAAGAGAGAATTTAAGAATTAATAGAGTATTTTAAAGATATAATCAAAAAAGACTCTAGAAATCACATTTCATGAAAATATCAAGAAAAATGACTTGATATCTTAGATCTAAAAGGTAAAATAGAATGGAAAAGATCTGACAATCACATCCTGAAAGAGATGTCAAAATTACAAATGGGAATACAGAGACCCAGAGAGTTTAAAAGGCTTACTTGAGGTTTCACATCTAGTAAGTTAGGAAGGACTTGAAACCAAGTCCTCTTTCTTTTCAATGCCATTGATTTTTCCACCATATCCCATAAATCTTCTCTAAAAATAACAACCAAAAAAATGACTAGTAAGGACTTATTACCCAATAAATAAATAAATACCCATTAAAAAAGAAAAGTTAAGATCAAAAATTTGATGATTTTGAATCATGAACTGCTTTTAAGGTAAAACAAGAATTGGTAAACCATGTGATTATTGAGATATTATTAATAATAATGTTTTAAATGGGAATTGCATAAACCATCAAAGAACAGGAAGATATACCTCTGATTTTCAAAAAAAAAAAAAAGAAGAAGAAGAAGAGAATATCTGTAAACTGTAGGTTCATGAACTTGACCTCAATTCTCAGAAAAATTCTGTACATGTTTATTAAAGAAATACTTAATGGGTTTCTGGAAAGGGAATTGGTGGCCATTGAGTCAGTGTGGATCATCAAGAACAAATCAAATCAGCCTGCTTTGTATTGCTAGATACCAAGTATACTTACAGAAATGAAGGTGCAAAAGATTACTGAAGAAAATAACTCCTTAAAATTAGAATTAGGGTGCAGCTAGGTGGCACAATAGAGTACTAGCCCTGAAGTTAGGAGGACCTGAGTTCAAATCCAGTCTCAGACACTTAACTCATCCTAGCTATGTGATCCTGGGCAAGTCACTTAACCTCAATTGCCTCAGCTAAATAAACAAATAAAATAAAATAAAATAAAAATAGAATTTGATAAGTTGAAACTAATGACTTCATTAGAGCTAAAAAATAATAAAATAAAAGTCATAAGGATAAATATTGGGGGGGGGGGATGTGTGCGACTATGTCATTTGTCTAGCTTTTTGATAAGCCTTTGATAAAGTATCTCATGCTATTCCTGTGGAAAAAATGGAGAAAGATGGATAAGATAGTAACAAAGTTAAATAGCTTCAGACCTGGTTGAATGACTGGACTCCAAGGGTAGTTGTTGATCAGTATATGAATTTGAAGTCTGAAATTGAGTGTCCCAGGGATCTGCTTTGGGTTTGTGCTGTTTAACTTGTTAATTAATAATTCAGTTAAACAAGTTGGTGGAATGTTTATCAAACTTGCAGATGACACAAATCTGGGAGAAATAATTAATAAACTAGAATGACAGAGTAATGCTTTAAAAGGCTCTTTAACAAAGTAATACCAAATCAACTCTTTAAATAAAAGTTTGGAGGGGCATTAAGAAATATCTAGCTTCTAGAACATGAAAATTTATTGTCTCTTTTTTCCCCTCTTCAGACCAAATATGCAATGTTATGTTTAGTTCCAGGTGCCATATTTAGGAAAAACATTGGTGAAATCCAGAGGAGGGCAGCAAGATGATCAAAGGCCTTGAACATATTGTCTGAAGTGTATCTAAAAGAATTGGAAATATTGGTGCAGCTAGGTAGCCCAGTGGATAGATCACCAGCCCTGAAGTCTGGAGGCCCTGAGTTCAAATCTGACCACAGACAAAAAAATGAAGTGGAAATATTTAGCCTGCAAGAGAAGTCTCAGAGGGGCCTGATAATTGGCTTCAAGTATTTGAATGGCTGTCATGTGGAAAAGAATTTAGAATTATTCTCTTTGTTCCCAGAAGGCAGGGCAGGTAACAATGAGTAGAACTTCCAGAAAAGTAAATTTGGGCTTAATGTTAGAAAAACAAACAAACAAAAATTTCCCGAAAGAGTAATTAAGAAATGAGGAAGTAGTAGATTATTTTCCTTTGGAGATTTTTAATTTATTTATTTTAATTTTTTGAAGGCAATCTGGGTTAAATGACTTGCACACAATCATAGAGTTAGTGTCTAAGGCCAGATTTGAATTTAGGTCCTCCTGACTCCAGAATAATTGCTTTATTCATGGTACCATGTTTAATATAACATAGGTGTGATTCCTTTTGGTGTGTGGTTTGAACAAGGTTGTTATTGATTTTCATTCCAACTATGTAATTCAATGATTCTATATTTTAGTGAAAATAATAAGTAAATAGAACTCAAATTCATCTAAAGCATCATACCATATCTAAAAATCAATCAAAGCCAATTTTTAAAGTTATAGGTTAGTTCAACCACATTTCTGTCTTTAAAAGCAACATATTCAGATAGATTTTTAAAACTTATTTCTGTCATTTTTTTACATGGCAATTGGCTTTTTCAGCCTTTGCATCTGAACAGTATTTATGATCTTTTCTCTCAAACTTCCTCTATTTCTTATTCCCTAGCCAACTTATTTTTCTCTTTTCCTTTCTCTCTGGTTCTTTCTTCCTTCTTTAAATTTCTCCTATCTCTCAGAGATGGTCATTTTTATTTTGTGTTTTTTTCTTTCATTTCCTAACCCAGTTATCTCATCCTCAATCTGAACCTTTTCTTCATCTATATCTATATTTTCTTTTCTTTTAAAAAATTTTTATTAAAGTTTTTTTATTTACAAAGCATATGCATGGGTAATTTTTTCCAACATTGACCCTTGCATAACCTTCTGTTGCAAAATTTTCCCTCCTTTTCCTACCCATATATACATATTTCTTATATGTAATGAACTACTATAGAATATCATAATTTCATTTTTTTTTTTGCTGAAGCAATTGAAGTTAAGTGACTTGGCCAGATCATACAGCTAGGAAGTAATAAGTGTCTGAGGTCAGATTTGAACTCAGGTCTTCCTGACTTCAGGGCTGGTGCTCTGTCTGCTGCACTAACTAGCTGCCCTGAATATCATCATTCTTAAGAAGGAACCTGAAACCTCTTTGTTTATGGGCTGATTATTGAAGTTCCATGAAATTGTGTTAGTAATGATGGAAAGAACACAACAGAGTTTGTAATTCTCCAGAATATGCAAGATCTAAGGAGAATTGGGCCTTTTCATTACTTAAAAATCTCTCTTATTTTCAGTCATTTGCCATATATAGCTGTTTGTATGATTTACATCCTATAACCTTTTTAATATAAGCAAAGCCAAAAAGAAATTATTAAGCACTTAGGGCTTGTGCTAAAGAAGGTAGGTCCAAAAGATAGATTATATAAAGAGCACTGGGCCTAGATCAGGAAAACATGAATTCCAATCCAGTCTCACACAGTAGCTGTGTACCTGGGTAAGTCACTTCCTTGATCCAATGGGAAGGAAATGGCAAACCACTCCAATACATTTTCAGAAAAAAAAATTTAGATAGTATTAGCATTCTGTGATCCACAGGATCATTAAAAGATGACCCAACCAAAGCTAATGAAACAAAGAAATATGTTAGAAACTGTGCTAAGGGATGGAAACTCCATTGCATTCCTTCCATTATCACTAACACAAGTGATTCAAACATTGTCCTGAAGATAACTTGGGCTCTCAGAGTCTAGGACAGCAATTCTGGAATACTCTACAAATCTTTTAAGGCTTTGATTTTGGGCTTATGAGTTAACTGTATGCATATTCATTTTGTATAGATTAGCTTAGCTATGATTAAAGAAGGTGACCATGGATAAGGAGCAATGATTTTTTTGGTAGCAACAGCTCTTGATAATCACTTATCAAATTATTGAAAGTTCTGATCTAATTGTGACAAAATAAAAATTTGAAATTGTATTAAATATCTATGTAATATTAAGTAGATATAATTTTTTTGGCAGAAGCAAGAGGCACCTTCAAAACTATGTAGAAATCCATAAAAAATTTCTCCCTATTAAGATGGGGTTTCTGCCATGGAACAGAATCAGTGAAAGGATGGTATGTGCTTCCTTCTCTTGTCTTCACTGATGATCTGACCATCCTCCTGAATGTAATTTTTCACCTTTTTCCTGTTGACATCTATTGTGGTTAACCTCTTTACATCTTGAGATGAGACCTGAACTGCTACTTCCATGCACCTGGTATGGCCTTGGTGGTTAGCCTCAGGAAACACCAACTCCCAGACAAAAGGGGTTAATTTAGTTTTTAGTTTTTTTTTTTTTTTAAGAACTGTATATGTATTTATATATCCACAGAATAAAACCTTCACATTCCACTTTATACATTTATAGTATTTCCCTTTGGTTTAAGCTAATTTCTAAAATAAACAATTTGATCCCATGGATCATTAGGGGGTAGTTAGGAGGTTTGGGGTAGCTGTGAAAATCCCAGAAGAATTTGGTTGGAAAGGAAATGACTGAAAAAAATCTTGTTTTCTCTAGTTTCTGCAAGTGTAAAACTGAAATATACTTAATAAATAAAAACATATTATAGAAGCAATTGCCAAAAATCATTTCACATGTTAGACTGGCATTGGGAATTTTGCTAGGTTCATGGGACAAAGAAACTGTACCCATTTCTTCTCCCTAAAGGGTCTCTCTGCTCTGGACCCAGCCTTGTAGTCTGGACTGAGTTCAGACCTAGAGGAGCCTGGACTAATAAGAAGGGGCTCCCTCCCCACTGTTACCTTTTTTTTTAATACTCTGCCTTGTTAAAACCCTACCTGGTACCTTAGGGATAAATTATTCAGTGCTTAGTTTTTGGCTTATTTATAGGTCTCCACAAAGCCGAGGGACTAGAAAGGTACTCAGTGTGCAGAGTATATAACTGTATGGGTTAGGTATTTATAAGTTACTTAGATATGGGTTAGGTATTTATATATCATTAAGTGAGTTAGGTATTTATATCTTATATGCAGAAAGAAATGCAAAGAAACACACAAAAGTCATGGTGAGAATTGAAAGAATGACTTAGGTTTCAGTAATTTAACTTAAAAGTATTATTGCCATTTTCTGTGACAATGATATTTAAATCTGATCAAAACATAAAACAATCCATGGGGTCACTAAATAGAGTTAGCCATATTTCATCTTACTTCTGAAGTATACAAATAATTTCTAGTTATTTTCTTTTCATCTTCTTCCTGGGTACCAGTCCACTCAACCCATTGTACTCAGGACCTCTGACCTCTCAGACTTACAAGGTTTTCTCCAAGCTTAGATACATCTGCCTCAAGAATAATGTTAGGTTCTCAGGAAAGAACATAAAAGTGGAAAAGACAATCAGGGACCAAGGTGCAAAGTTGGCTAGTTAATTTTTTTGTTCTACTTGCCACATGGCTATGGCCTTTCCTCATCCCTCAAGAAAAATCTGAGAGTTAGGTGATTCCACCAAGAGGCTTAAAGGAAGAGAGATATAGCTGAAAGATGGCTTTCCTTTGAATTGAGACAGTTGTCATTCAGTTTTCCTAGGAGATGGCCAAAGGATCAATGAGTTTTCTTTGCCATGTCAAAGAGACAGATTCTTTCAGGCTTTACTACCAAAGTAGATAGAAAATTCTACATTCTTAAAGGGCAAAAATGCTGGTATCTGAAAATTTCTAGGAGAGGCTTGGGCATGGTCTGAGATGTCAATTAATTCAGTAGGATCAAGGCTGAAAATTTTGTGAACAGTCAAGAGGTGATGTGTCATGAGCTAGGATACAATTTTAGAAGTTAAAAGTTTAAGTTTTGTACTTTGTCTTTTCAAGAACATTATTTTAATCTATGGTACTGAAAGATTAAGGGGTTTACCTGTGGTCACACAGCTAGCATGTGGTCACACAAAGGCAACACTTTTATGTTATATAAGGGAATCTAGATAGAACACTGACTGTAAAGTCAGGAGGACCTAATTTCAAATCCGGCCTCAGATACTTGACACTTACTAGTTGTGTGATTCTAGGCAAGGCATTTAATCCTAATTGCCTCATAAATTAAAAAGAATTAATTTTTTAAAAAATAAATCATAAAGACATTTGTTTTAAAACAATTTTGGTATATATATAATTTTACCATTAATTAAAAATGAGAGCAAATTCGCATATTATTGAGATTGGTGTTTGTTTAAAAAATTAAAATAAAAAAGATGCTATATAAATAACTTTTATTACTGTATCATTCTCATGATATGTTTAAGTTCTTGTTACAGAAACATCATGAGTTAAACTTAGTTTCATGAGAATTTGGTATTTTAAATTCCTTAGTTGCCACATTTGTTTGTGAGGAAGAGTCAACAGTTCAGCCTTTGTGGAGGAGGAAGTCTGTGGGGATGAAGCATGTCTGGGGGATATGGAAGTCTCATAAAATAAAAGGGGGTGTTGACTACTTGGTTGAACACAGTTTAGAAGACCTGTTGTCACTTGCAGCTATTTGAACTGAACTCAGCTACATTGACCAAAGCCATCATTGCCCAAAAGTGAATAACAATATTAAATGTTTACAAATCTTACTTTGGGCAGCTGAGACCCTTAGTACATAAAAATTTTACAAATTAGGACTAGAAGTTAAAAAACAGAATTTTTAAATTGATAGAATTCTGGAGCTAGAAAGACCTGAGATTTCATCAGTTAAATCACTTTATTTTATAGATGAGGAAACTAAAATGCAGAAAGACTAAAAGAATTTCACACAGGTCACTAGTGGAAGAGCTAGGTCCAAACCACCCTCACCCACCATATTTCCTCAGTTGGGAGGACCAAAAGCTAAGAAATTTTTATCCTCAGAATAGCTGATTCATTACTTCTGTTCAGTTGCAATATACATATATACTTATGCCCTTGGATGTTGCTGTTTTTCAGTCATTCAGTTATATCCAACTATTTATGATTCCACTAACTATTAACATCCCAGGCCCTACTATCTCCTCAAGTCTGTCTAACCTCATTTTTGTTGCTTCCATAACACTATCTCATCGTCTGTCATCTCCTTTTCCTTTTGCCTTTAATCTTTTCCAACAGCAGGATCTTTTCCTAGACAGGACATGGAATTTAAGGGGGAAAAGATCTGGAATTTGCTAAGAATTAAAAAAAAAACCTCTTCTCAAAATAATATGCCAAGGCTAAGAAATAGACCGGTAGATCAGTGGAACAGATTAGATACAAAGGACAAAAAAGGGTACATCTATAGCAATCTAATCTTTGACAAACCCAAAGATTCCAACATTAGGGATAAAAATTCATTATTCGGAAAAAACTGTTGGGAAAACTGGAAATTAGTATGGCAGAAATTAGATATGGATCCACACTTAACACCATATACCAAGATAAGATCAAAATGGGTCCATGATTTAGGCATAAAGAGGGAGATAATAAATAGATTAGAGGAACAGAGGATAATCTACGTCTCAGACTTGTGGAGGAGGAAGGAATTTATGACCAGAAGAGAACTAGAGATCATTATTGATCACAAAATAGAAGATTTTGATTACATCAAACTAAAAAGTTTCTGTACAAATAATACTAATGCAAACAAGATTAGAAGGGAAGTAACAAATTGGGAAAATATTTTTAAAAACAAAGGTTCTGACAAAGGTCTCATTTCCAAAATATATAGAGAACTGACCATAATTTATAAGAAACCGAACCATTCTCCAATTGATAAATGGTCAAAGGATATGAACAGACAATTCTCAGAGGAAGAAATTGAAACTATATCCACTCACATGAAAGAGTGTTCCAAATCACTACTGATCAGAGAAATGCAAATTAAGACCACTCTGAGATACCACTACACACCTGTCAGATTGGCTAAGATGACAGGAACAAATAATGACAAATGTTGGAGGGGATGTGGGGAAATTGGGACACTAATACATTGCTGGTGGAGTTGTGAAAGAATCCAGCCATTCTGGAGAGCAATCTGGAATTATGCCCAAAAAGTTATCAAACTGTGCATACCCTTTGACCCAGCAACGCTACTACTGGGATTATATCCCAAAGAAATACTAAAGAGCGGAAAGAGACATATATGTGCCAAAATGTTTGTGGCAGCTTTTTTTGTTGTAGCTAGAAACTGGAGGATGAATGGATGTCCATCAGTTGGAGAATGGTTGGGTAAATTGTGGTATATGAAAGTTATGGAATATTATTGCTCGGTAAGAAATGACCAGCAGGAGGAATACAGAGAGGGTTGGAGAGACTTAAATCAACTGATGCTGAGTGAAATGAGCAGAACCAGAAGATCACTGTATACTTCAACAACAATACTGTATGAGGATGTATTCTGATGGAAGTGGAAATCTTCAACATAAAGAAGATCCAACTCACTTCCAGTTGATCAATGATGGACAGAGGTAGCTACACCCAGAGAAGAAACACTGGGAGGGGAATGAAAATTGTTAGCACTAATATCTGTCTGCCCAGGTTGCATGTACCTTCGGATTCTAATGTTTATTGTGCAACAAGAAAATGATATTCACACACGTATTGTATCTAGGTTATATTGTAACACATGTAAAATGTATGGGATTGCCTGTCGTCGGGGGGAGGGAATAGAGGGAGGGGGGGTAATTTGGAAAAATGAATACAAGGGATAATATTATAAAATATATATATATATATAATTAAAAAAAATAATATGCCAAGGTTGGTTGGTAAGCTCATCTCTAGTTCTAAAGGCTGCTTCAAATTATTTTCAGAAGTTGTTGATCATATTTCAAACTAGGACTCTAAAATGGATGGAAATGTCTAATATGCTTGAGTTCATGGGCTCTTGTCTATATGAAGTAAACAGAAGCACACTAACAATTGTATTGCCCTTTCATGTTTAATTTTTAACTTTGATCTGAGAAAAAAGTATATTTCTTATCTTCAAAGTAACTCTCATGCCCAAAGAAAAGTCGTATGCCTTTGCCACTGATGATGAAATTTGGTCTCTCAATTTAAAGGAGATAGCTTCAGTCTATTTTTAATGCCCATATTAAGAGTATCCATGGATTTCAAGCAAAATAGCTGTCATGAAGAACTCATGAAGAGTGAAGGCTCATTTTCACAAGACTCTGGGCCAGGGAGAAATAGTGCAGGTCATCCCCAGAGATCATTGTCTTCATGGTACCTCCCTTGTGTCTGATGACCTTGGTGACTTATGACGATGTTTCTTCCCAGGTCACTGAACAATCACGGTCCCTCAGTTTTGTCATCGATTTCTGTTCTTTGATGTTCCCTGGAGAGATGAGACATTGTTGGTCTCTGTCCTATTTAGTATACTCCTACTTGGTGGGTTTGGAGAAAAAATTAAGAATCAAATACATTGGAATACAAGTTGAAAAGCTATTATCTGTGTCATATCAAGTTTTTACCACTGAAACAAAATGCTTTGGGGAAACAAAATGCTTGGAGCCCATGTGATATTGGGCTCATGATATATTTGCATTCATAGAATATTGAATTATGATATAAGGGTTTCTCCCATGGCTTGCTTTGGGTAGGCACACAATTATATGACTATAAAACTGAGGTTTCCCATGCCTTTATAAGATTTTTAAAGCTTTTTATTTTCAAAATATATGCAGGATAATTTTTTCAACATTGACCCTTGCAAGCTTTGTGTTTCAGATTTTCACCTCTTCGCCCCCCACTTCCTCCCCTAGATAGCAAGCAATCTAATATATGTTAAAATATATGTTAAATCTAATATATGTTAAAATATATGTTAAATCCAATATGTGTAAGCATATTTATACAATTCTCTCAATTCACAAGAAAAATTAAATCAAAAAGGAAAGAAAATGAATAAGAAAAGAAAATGCAAGCAAACAATATCAAAAAGAGTGAAAATGTTATGGTGTGATCCACATTTAGCTCCCACAGTCCTCTCTCTAGCCTTTATAAGATTCTAACAGCACATCTAAGCACTCAGTTGCTGGTGAGAAACGAGACAGTCCAGTTGTCCTGAGTGGCTGAATGGTAATGTATTAAGTAGAAAATTAGTAGATTCATTTCTGTTCTCAAATAGCAGTTAATTATGGGGTAACTGATTTAAAAACAGCCCCATTTAATCTTTTAATGTAATTATTCAATTAAATTCATCCCCCCTCTGTTTCTCAGAGCATTGCTTTTTATCTCTGACCTCCCTGACTTACTTATGATGTGTCCACTTGGTGTGAAGAAATACATCCCTGATCTTAGGTGGTAATGGGAAATGGCCACAGTATTTCATAATTGCCTAAATTAAATAATATGCACATAAATGGAAACTTGAGTGTAAATTGTGTGCCTGAATGCAGCAAAGAATTAAGTCTCTATATCCCAATATCTTTTAACCAATCAGGGTAAAGTGCTTCCCATTTTATTGTATGCTACTTAGAATAGTTTATTGCATTATTAAGTCCATGTTACAAGAAGCACATTGTTGTTTAAGACTCATTGATTTAAGCAGAACTATTCTTGTAAAGTTTCGTAGGCTTTTACATAAAACAGAGAAAAGCCCATATAAAATTATAAAACCTTAATGTCATATAACAGCCTATAATATAATATACAACATTTTCTAAAGAAGCCACCAAAAATTTTAATGAGTTTATTAGAGTGACTGTTTGTGAATTCTAAAATGTCATGTCTAATTAGGTTTAATGGATTTGAGTAATTCTCTAATGAAATCTGTAGCTTCATTCACCAGGCTTATTCCTTGTCCTCCTGCCCTTAAGATGATTTTACTTTATTTTATTTTGGGCAGCATTAAAAAGAAATGAAAGAGAATCATTCTGCCTTACTCTTGGATAGATGTGGTGAAAAAATACAGTTCTTATTATGAAGTTAATGTGAATTATCATGTAATTACCACTGGCTGCACTGTAATGATTATTTAGTTACCACTGAGCATTTTCTGCCAAATAACACACATTATTTGATAGGAAGTGTAGAATTAACTCACACCATCCCAGAACTCACCAAGGGAATGAACTCAGATCCTTTTCCTTAAATGCAGGACCTGCTAATGCTAACATCTAAATAATCAAAGCACAGAGCAGACAGACAGCAGTGCAGGATATGAGTTTACATAATTTGATTTGCTGATGCTTTAAACACTTAGCAGGAGACAGCTATGGAAGCCAATTAAATCTCTCCAAGGTGCATGGAGTTATCTCCTTTGTGAGAAACAATTTAAGTGAATTGTATTGGCCCTTTAACTGGAGGGGAAGAAAGCATTAGGAATGAAATTTCAGATGCAAAATGCTGATCAATTGGGCCTCCCTTTTGTGATTTTCAGCTTTGTGCTCCTTTGGCTGCTAATATTTTAATATTTTAAGGAATTTGCATTTTTATTTTGCAAACGAAGGATTATTTTAAACTTTTTTTTCCTCCATGAAAGTTCCCCCTTTGCTATTGATTATGTTGTGCCTTTAAACATGGTATAGTGCCTAAAAGAGTAAAAAAAAAAATCATGTTGGTACATTCAGTACCTTTCAGATACTGCGTCTTATTTAGTGTACCGGAATTCCCAGTTTAAAGTAATCACAAAATTTATGGAGAAACGGATAAAAAAGGTTGTAAAATATCGATTTGGGGAAAATAATAACACAACTCATCTATAATAAGAAGAAAAATGAAGCAATAATTCAGGGGGTATCGAGCGGTCTGCCGCTGGGAGTATTGATCCAATACTTTAGTGTATGAGATCGCACCTGAGATTGGTCTGAAAGAAAGCACTGCATTCCTCCGCTCATTATTTCACAGATGCTATCGCCTTGTTACACAGGCCCTGCAGAGTTTGGATTGTTGCAGCAGGGAGAGTGGGACCCACAATAAAAAAAAAAATCCCAGAAATCTATATCACCTTAAAGCCATAGTTCCTGGACTTAATAACAGATTGGTTTTGGTCTCAGACGTTCCTTATTGCTTTACAGGAGCTAATGACAATTCCTATGCTGTTTGGCTCATTTGGGTCCCAAACAGATCTTGATCTTGTAAATTGGCAACTTACAATTTGAAGGGATTTCTGCTGTGAGTGAAACATGATGTATCTGCCATCTTTAATTGGAAACCATACATGGACAGAGATCCGTTACTTCCATTCTCTACAGGACAGTTGGCTTCCGTCCAAAATAGGGATTCATGTTACATTACAAACAAAATAGAAATTACTTTTATAAATTAGGTGCATTAAGATTCCCTTGCAAAATCTTAAAAAGCATATAACCTCAGCGCTGAGATACATCTTCATCTATCTCTAATTTGAGTGACTTGGGGGCAAGAATTTGCATTAATATGATAAAACAACTTGGCTATGTGTCATCACAACAATCAGTTAATATATAGGGTCTATAATGTCCTATTTCCAAAGAGGTCCAGACTTTTTCAAAATTTCCTAGTCAATAAAATTTTAAAAATGTGATCAGTTTTTCTCAAGTAGATTTTTTTTGGGGGGAGGGACTTAACACAAATGGATTTTGTAGAATATAACCAAAAGACAAACTTATCAAGTCCTACATGGTCACTTCAGCAGAAATACTTTAGTTTCTAAATATTTGAGGCGTTTTCCTAGTGACCGAGCTGTTCTCTATCACTGCCCAGAAGCTTGGCTCTTCCCAGGCTTCTTCCCTGGATCATTATCTAGAAATATGAGCACACCAGCTGACTACCTTCTTAACAGATCAAGCCTCCTGAAATTTCAATAAACATTGATCCACGTGATAGAACTAGATCCTTGAAATTGTTGTTTCTGTAATATTTCTCTTTCTCTTTCTCTCTCTTCCCTCCCCCATCTCCTTTTCCTCCCTCTCTCCTTTCTTCATTGCTTCCCTCTCCCTGTCCCTTTCCTCCCAATGTCCCCTCCTCCTCATCTTTTCCTCTCTCCCCCACCACCCTTGGGAAAAACAAAAATCTACCAACAGAGTATGTGAAACTGACACTCAGTGTCTATAAAGGGAATGGGAGCTAGAATGAGAGAGAACAAAATCTCCAGCCAATATGACATAACTCTAGAAATGGATTTCAACAAACTGCAAATCATTCCTCCCTTCTTTCTGTAGAGTAAGATTGAAAGTCATCACAGAGACTTAAACTGTGAATATTGAAATGATGAGATATATGGTACATTTAGTAAGGCACTGGTGAAGTGCTGTAGTCATCTTAACTTTGTCTTTTAATTTTAAGGATTTATTGTTTGCGAGGAGAGAGAATATTTATATGCATTTTTAGAGATTCACAAAACATACATTTGCCAAACAGTGCAAAGAATGGAAAGAAATCATCATTATGTAGCTGGATGATTCAGAAAATATGGTGATAAATATGGGAGTGACATAATATATTATCTCAGCTCCTTTTTACTCAATGTTTTTGAGTCATGATTATTCAATGTTGCAGTACATAGACTATGCCAAATCACTTTGAAGTTAGAAGTGTTTTCGTTTTAAAGAAGAGCTACAAAATACTTAGCTAGTACAAATATGATAAATGATATCAAGTTTTCTCAGCTTGAATAGATATATATGTATGTGTACATATATATATATATATATACACACACATACACTTGCACATAATATGTATATTATTTACTTCTGCTCTTTAATTCTTGTAATTAAAGGAAACTAGGAAGCAACAAGAAAGCAATGAGTTCTGACAAAAATTACTTAGTTTCTGTAGCATCCGAAGGCAAAACAAACCAAAAAAACCCCAACCCCTGAATACATATTTTCACAAAATATTTATTTTAAATTTTATTTTCTTTTAAATTTTGAGTTTCAAATTCTCTCATTTCTTTCTACTCCTCTCTCACCCACAGAAAAGGCAAGCAATTATAAATGTGAAATGATGCAAAACATATTTTCATACAAGCCATATTGTAAAACAAAACAAAACAAAACAAAACGAGAAAATTATTTTCAGAGTTTATCAGTTCTCTCTTTGGAGGTAGATTTTTTCATCATGAATTTTTTGAAAATGTCTTAAATCATTTTATTAATCAAAATAGTCAAGTCTTTCCCAGCTGGTTATCCTTAAAGCATTGCTGTTATTGTGCACAATGATCTTCCAGTTCTTCTCACTTCACTTTGTATCAGTTCATGTAGAACTTGCCATGTTTTTTTTTCTGAAACCACTCCCCTGATATTAACATTTCATTACAATCAGATACCACAACTTGTTCAGTTATTCATCAATTAATGATTATTTCTGTATTTCTAATTCTTTGCCACCTCAAAAAGAGCTGCTATAAATATTTTGGTGCATATTTGGGAGATAGTTCCAAATTGTTCTTCAGAATGGGTGTATCAGTTTACAAATGTACCAACGATACATGAATGTACCTATTTTCCCCCATTATCCCCTTCAACATTTGTCATTTCTGATAGGTATGAGATGGTACTTCAGAGTTGTTTTAATTTGCAATTCTCTAAAGAATAGTGAATTAAAGAATTTTTTTAAAAATATGGCTATAGAAAGCTTTGGTTTCTTCTACCAAAAACTGTCTGTTCATATCCTTCAATCACTTATCATTTGGCAAATGATTCTTAATTTTATAAATTTGATTCAGTTCTTTATATATTTGATAAATGAAACATTCATTAGAGAAATTTGCTATAGTTTTTTATATTACTTCATTATCTTTTTTTTTTTTTGCAAAATGGAATTTCCCTGTTTATCTCTTTTAATTAGTTTTATTTTTGCTTTTGCTATGTGTGAGGTTTTGACTGCTACCCTTCCAGATTAGATTTTGCCCTAACCTTTTATTTTAATTCTGTTTCAAGTGTGTCTCTTGTAAACAACATATTATTAGATTCTGCTTTCTAATCCATTCTACTATTTAATCCATTCTACTATTTCCATCTTATTTGTACATTCCATTCACATTCATAGTTATGATTCCGATTTCCCTCATCTTTGTTTATTATTATTTCTCTCTCTTTTTATCTTATCCCTCCTCAAAATCTGTTTTGCTTCTTATTATTGCCTCCATTGATCCCCCAATCTTTTTATCTCATCCTCCAATCTTTCTCTTATGTTCTTTTTCCCTACTGGGTACAATACATTTCTTAACTCAGCTGAGTTTTTATAGATATTTACAAAATATGAAAATAGAAGAGCATCCCCTTCTAAAGAGAATCAGATTTAAGTATTGCCTGCCACCCATTATTTCCCCCTCCATTTATGTACCTCTTTTATGTATTAATATTTTCCCCATTCTGTTTCTCCTTTTCCCCTTCTCTCAGTGAAGGCTTCTTTCTTATTCCTTAATTTTTATTGAAGTCATTCCAACCTAAATGACTCACACCCATATCCTCTGTGCAGGCAGAATCCTTCTAACTGCCCTCAAAATGACAAAAGTTCTTAGGAGTTACATATATCATTTTTCAATTTAAGAATGTAAACAATTGAACTTTATTGATCTTTTATGATTATTCTTTCATGTTAATCTTTTTATTCTTCTCTCAAGTCTTGTATTTGAATATCAGATTTTCTATTTATCTCCAATCTTGCCATCAGGAATCTTTGAAAGTACTGTATTTCATTAAATATCCATCTTTTCCCCTGAAAGATTGTACTTATTTTTCCTGATAGGTTATTCTTGTTTGTAATCCTATCTCTTTTGCTTTCTGGAATATCATATTCCAAGCTCTCTCCTTCTTAAAGGTAGGAGCTAATAAATATGATATGATTCTGACTGTAAGTCTAGGATTCTTGAATTGTCTCTTTCTGCCTGCTTGCAATATTTCTCCCTAAGCTTTGAGCTATGGAATTTGGCTAAATTATTCCTGGGAATTTTTATTTTAGAAGTTTTATATCTAACATAGTAGGGCAGTTTTCCTTGATAATTCCTGGAAATGTATCTAGGCTCTTTTTATAAATCATGGTTTTCATGTAGTCCAATAATTCTTAAATTCTCTTTCATTGATTTGTTTTCCAGATGAATTTTTAAAATAATATTTTATGTTTTCTTCTATTTTTCATTCTTTTGACTTTTAAAAATTGTTTCATAATATTTCATGGGATTATTAGCTTTCACTTGCCCAATTCTAATTTTGTTTTCTGAGGCAATTGGAGTTAAGTGACTTGCCCAGGGTCACACAGCAGGAAGTGTTACGTATCTGAGACCAGATTTGAACTCAGGTCCTCCTGACTTCAGGGCCAATGCTCCATCCACTGCACCATCTAGCTACTCCCCCCAATTTTAATTTTTAAGGAATTATTTTCTTCATTGAGCTTATATACTTTTCTTTCCTCACTTGACTGCTCTGCTAGTTGCTGAGTAGGTTGAAACTCCTGATTTATGAAATAATTGTCATAGGTTCATGCATGCTGAGCCCCTAGTGTACAAATTCTTTCTACCAATGTGGATTAGTAAGTGTTCTGTACCATTATGTCATAGAATAGCAACTCTAAAGCTGAAAGGCCACCCATTCCTTTATTTTATTCAAGTACAGAGAGATTATGACTTCCCTAAAATCATAGTAGTAGTAAGTAGTATAGCAGCATTCAAACCCAGATCATGTCATGTAACTGCAGAGCCAATGTTCTTTCCAGTTTCCTAAGCCTTTTGGGGGAATTTCTTGGAAAAACTTAACTTTGTACTTAATTTGCTTAGAGATATACAGTGTCAGAGGTTTTTGGTTTTGAGGTTAACATGTCATTTGACAGATGGCCCAGTCAAAATTTAAATAATCCTCAACATCTCTTAATTTGAATTTGGTTAAAGGATGATCAGCAGAATTGTTGATATTGATGTAACTTGGGAGATGAATTATTGGAGAGAAGAGCAGTCAGAATGCAACAGTGCTTCCTATTTTTGATGAGGGCCTTGGTAAGATGAGGACAATAAGATTTTTGTGGAATGACTATGATATTTTCCTTTCCCTTCCCTGCTTCTTCATCCCATCTTGGGATATGGCCCCAAAGGTTAGACACTTATCAGGGATTATGTATGTTGTAGGAAGTGAAAGGATGAGGAATTGTATAGGTAATATGGTGGAATAAACACCTGTATTCCTAGTTACAAGACTTGAGTTTGAATCCTTACTCTGACAATTACCTTGTAAGTCATTCAACATCTGTAGCCTCTGTTTCCTTATCTGTAAAATGGAAATAATAATACTTGTACTACTTTCCTTGTGGAATTATTAGGAGAAAGATACTTTGGAAACCTTTAAAAATTGGCACAAATGAGTGAATTCATTGATGTAAGCATATTAAATACTTAGTATAAAAACTGCTTCTATTATTACAAATGAGCCAGTGTTCTCCCTCTCAGTCCTAGAAAGTTGCCTGTGACACTGTATTAAATGTCTTGTCAAAGGTTACAAAGCTATTTTGCATCAGAGATGGGATTTAAATATATAGATCTTTTCTGATTCTGAGCTTGGTTTTCTACTCACTATATCAAATTGTCTTTCATGATGTTGTAATAATAATATAAACAAGAACAACAATAACTATCATTTACATAGCACTTTAAGATGTGAAAAATTCATAATACATATAATCTCATTTGATTCTCACAAAGTAGATGGTGCTATTATTCTCATTTTACAGATGAAGAAATTGAGACTAAGAGGTTAAAATACTTAGCCAGAGTTGGTAAGCATTTGAAGCAGGTTTTGAATTCAAGTCTTCCTCACTTTGTCAATCATTTTAGTCACTGTACTAGATGGCTGCCTCCAATTAGTATTAAAATTTACAAATCTCTCTTTCTATTTCTCTTTCTCTCTCTCTTTGTGTATTTGTGTCTGTCTGTCTGTCTCTTCATATACATATATTATATATATATATAATTATATATGAGTGCATGTATATTAATATGTGTGTATATATAAATACATCTACATATAGATGCAGATATAAAACAGAGCAGTCAGAAAGGGAGGAGATTAAGGATAGTACAGTTTGTGGTAATTATTAAGCACACCAAGTTTCATGTGGCCACTCTCTCATCATTGTCCTTCCCCCTTAAAAAAAAAACACAAAAAAACACAAAAAAAACCCCACCTGTACCTCAATAAAGAGAAACCCTGTGAATTTCATTTTCTGGTAAGTTGAAATATTTTGTAAGAAGACGTGAACCTGTGGTAGCCAATTGCCTCCTTGTGAGTAAATCTCCCAGCCTACTGGGAGCACGATATAGAAAGAGGAGGAAATATTGTCAATCTGAGTCAATAGATTCAATCACTGGAGTCAATCTGACTGTCACTAACTAGCTGTGAGACCTTGTTCAAATAATTTGGTGTCTTTGACACTCAGTTTTCTAGCCTATGATATTTGCACAATCTACCTTACATAGTTTTTGCAATGATTAAATGAAATTATGGCTACACAGTGTTTTATAATGCATCTAATACTAAATAAATATCAACTAGTATAATTTCCTTTGTACCTTGTTTCTCTTTTAGCTTTAAAATTCTGTGAAACTGGTATACTATTCTGATGGTAGCTTACAGCACGGATGTTGAAAGATTGCCAAAATATTGCTTATTCTGATCATACCCAAGATAGCTTCCATGTCACTAGATAACAGGAGCTGTTTTCATTTTTTAACCGGGTCATTGGTATCATCATTGCTGTTAACAATAGTACGGAATGAAGTAGTTGTGCATGAAGACAGTGCATGGGAAAGAATGGGAAGGAAGACCCTTTCTCCTGCCTCTTTTGTTTAGATCATGTTATTGGAACTGTTCTCTTTGAGACCCTTCTCCATCATTCAAGACTCTTACAGAGTCTGTCATTGTGAACTGGGAGGTGAATCACTCCAGTTGCTTTACTTTTGATAATCCAAGGTAAAACCTTCACTATTCTCATTTCTCCACCCTCCCCATACTTTCTATAATAGAGAATGAAGCTCTTAAGCCTTGGGAAGAAGAGTGATAATTCAGACTGAAAACAAACACAAAATATCTGAAGTCTTACTACCTGGCATCTTTCCATGGGTTTAGGGTTGGAGATTAATGAAGTGAAAAACATGAGTCTACTGAATACCTTCTTTAGTTTGCTGACAAGCAATCATTCTGCAAGCTTTTATTAAGCACATATTATATGTCAGGTAGTATGGTAAGCTTGTTGTTGTTCAGTCATTACAGTCATGTCTGGCTTTTTATGATTCCATTTGGGATTTTCTTGGCAAAGACACTAGAATGATTTTCCATTTACTTCTCTAGCTTATTTTATAGATGAGGAAATTGAGGCAAACAAGATTAAATGACTTGTCCATGGTCACTAAGTGTCTGTTACTAGATTTGAACTTACTACCCTTTGTAATATGTCCTAATTATGAAGTCTTTCAGAAGAAAGTTAAATTCTCTGTCGTTGAGACCAAAGACTGAACTCCTCCAAATATTCTTCTTCTGAATTCCTATCATAGTTCATAGCATGACTGACAATCATGGATATATGAGAGAGTTTTCTTCCCTTTTCCAAATAACAGAATCCTCATTATTGTTGGCCTAGGCTAATATCCTCAAGGCCACAGGAATCATCAGCCAGGAATTACCAAAATAATGGCAGTTGGACATAGGAAGTTTTCCTAATAGTAATGAGCTCAGGCTTTGGGTGTAGTGAGTAAGGCACCTTTCAGTCCAGTTTCCTCTGCTGTTTGTACTTGTGCTGTTAAAATGTAGAATGCACAATGATTTTTATAAAACTAGCTGTGGAGGTAGTTTTTATTTAGGGTAGATACCTAAAATAATTTAGGAGAAGGAAAAATATAATCAAATTTAGCTAAATACTTATTAAGTGACTATTCTGTACCAGTCATAGTATTATAGGCAAAAACAAGCCCTGTTGAGGGAGCTTATGTTCAATTCAATCTTTACCGATGATCAACAGTACAATGTAGATCATAGAAAGGGTTGTCAGTCTAGAAAGGGAAGGAATAATCTTGTCTAACCCCATTTTACATATCAGGAAACTGAGGCCCAGAGAGGTTAACTTACTTTCTTAAGTTTCATTTGGTTTTAGAATCAGTATTTTTTTTTTTTTACCACGGTACCAGGCTACTTCCTAGTTCCTGATTACCTGGAGAAAAATTCTTCAGTCTCAGCCTACTTGAAGAGAAAGAGGGAAAAAAAAAAGATCTGAGTAGGGATAAAATCCACATTTGTCATGAGAAGATAGGAATTAGGGAAGGTCTACTGAAAAGTCATGGCAAGTATGCCCTTGCTTCTCTTGAAATAACAATATCATAAATAATATCCAAATTTGAAAACAACTATTAGAAAAGGCTGAGAAACAACCTACTACTAAACCAGAAAACAAGGCTAATTTAGAACTTGGCCTAGATTCCAGTGCTTACTAAGGCTTGTTTAAAACATTGGATAATCGGTCTACATTATTTATGGATAATCAGATTGGAGAATTGGTTATTTTTGTAGAATCCCAGACTCTCAGAATTGGAAGGAATCAGAACATTCCCTTTAACTCGATTTTGAGGAAGCAAAGCATTTATTAATTTCCACCCCAGACAAGGTTTCTCTCCACAATATCTTTGATCATTCAGTGTCAGCTTGAACACTTCTGGTAAGTTTACTATCTAAAAAGGCAAGCCTTTTCATTGTTGATTCCCTATAATTCTTGATTTTAAGTTAAAAATCAGCTTCCCATTTCTAATCCTATTCTTTCTATTAAGGCTTTATTTATCTTTTATATTAATGGAGTTTTTTTTTCTTTTCTTTCTTCATTTAAACATCTGTTTCCTTAACCAGAACCTCATCAGACATGACTGAGTCTTTTCACCATCCTCCTTGCCTTCCTCCTGTGAACAAACACTTAATCTGATAAGAGTCTACCTGAAACATAAGAGCAGAAACTGAAAAGTTTTATGCTTTCTGATCAATACCAAATATCATCCCTTATTCTGGACACTATGGTTCCATAATAAAATCTGAAATTGCATTAGTTTAGGTTTTTTTTTTGGATGCCATGTCTTATGTTGGCTGATAATTGAGTTTGCAGGCAACCTAAACTGTTAAGCCAACCTCAGTTCTAGAAGTGCTTGCATTTGGGTTTGATTGTATTCCATTGAGATCCATCCTCTTTCCCCATTTTTCTGTTATTGATTTTTATCATGTTAGGTAGTGGTCTTTGTCTGAGTGAATGATTATGAATCTTTACTCAAGAAAAGGAAAACTTTCTGTACCCAGTTGGCTCCATGACAGCAGATCATGAACTGCTGTTTAACTATATCTTTTCCATCCTGAAATTGTATAAATGATTTCTTTTTGAACTCAAATGCAAAACTTTTACTTTTTATCTTGGACAAAGCCCATTGTTCCAGGACAAAAATTTTTTAATCAATCAATCAATCATTTATTAAATACCTATTATATATCAAGAACTGTGCTAAGCATTAAAAATACAAAAAGAGGCAAAACTTCTCTGCTTTCAAAGAGCTTACATTGTAATGGAATAGACAACATGTACACAAAAAAATATACAAAGCAAGCTTTATACAGGATGAATAAGTAATAATTATCAGAGGGAAGGCATTGGGACTAAAGAGGGGTTAGGGAAGACTTCCACTAAAATATGGGATTTTAGTTGGACTTAAAGGAAGCCAGGAAGCTCAGTAGTCAGAGTAAAGGAGAAAGAGTTTCTCTGGGAAACATGAATAGTCAGAGAAAATCTTGGGATCTGAAAGATGGGGGCAAATGTGACTGGATGGAAGAGTATATTATGATGAGGAATAAGGTATAAGAAGTGTGGGAAGGTAGGTGGGGTGAAGTTTAAGGGCTTTGAATACCAAATAGACCATTTTGTATTTGCTGCTGGAAGCAATAGGAAGTCAGTGGAGTTTATTGAGTAGAGGAGGGTGACATGATCAAACCTTGTTGCTTTAGGGAAATCATTTTAGTGGCTGAATAGAGCAAGGAGGTGCCTTTGAAATCCAGCCTTCCTTCCCTCTCCTTCTTATTGATCTTCGGGGAGTAAGGTGAGCAGTCTTTATGTCTGAGTGAACCTGAACCTCATTCATGAATCTTCACTAGAACTGCAAGAAAAACCCCACCCCATCTATCTGTCACTATTCTTTTACCTCTCAATTAGGATTTTTCCTTCAGCTCCCCAGAATCCCTGAACAAGTGACTTCACAAAGTAACCTTTTGTACTTTTATTTCAGTCTTTGGGATTTGAGTGTTTTCCCCCTCCTCATCTCATCTTGACTTGAAAGAATCAGAACATTCCCTTGAACTCGATTTTGAGGAAGCAAAGCTGCTTTTAGGGTATTGGAATTAGTGCAGTTTCCCATTACGCTTCCTTCTGTGGCAACCAGGAGTTTCCTATGGAATTTAAGGCAATCATTTTAATTTAGCAAAAGTTTTCAAGATCCTTGCTAAATAGATGTATTTGTCCCTCTTTTATAGATGAGGAAATGAGGGGTGTGAAGAGGTGACCCCCTTGGTAAGTTGGTGAAATTGTGATATCTCAAATTCATGAGCTTGAGGTCGTCTCTGTTCTCTGCTCTAGGAGACATTGTTAGGAACTAGCCTTTGGCCATAGTAAAAACTGTGGTCAGTGAACATAAGTCACCCAGTGTAGGACTATTTTCTAACCACTGAACTTGGGGCTTTGGGGGCCCTGTAGCCCATCTCTGCCACTTAATAGTAATGTTGGAAATATCACTAACTTCTTTGATCTTTAATTTCCTTATTTGTTAACTGAGTTTCATCCTATAAATATTATCTACTCACAGGTTTATTGTGAGAAAAATACTTTGCAAATCTCAAAACATCTAGGAACATTGGATAGTTGCATAATTTAGCTAGTAGAGATAGTGAGAATGGGGCAGAATGGCAAGTACACTATTTGCCAGCAATAATATTTATTGACTATATAGGGAAAAGATATACATATATACAACTTCCAAACCCCATAGAGTAAATCGTGCTTGTTTGGATGTCTTCATTGTGATATTCTGAGTGACAGATTTTAGCTATAGCTTCAGGTAGTTGCATATAAAAGACTATCTATTTACAATAGGTTTACAATTTTGATGATTGAAATTATTTTCCAATGAGTAAGGGTGTCAAATCCCAGTTTAAGTACGAGGACATCCATTTTCAGGGCACTATATTTTAACAGTCTGAGTTACTGGATCTTTATTTTGCTAATCCCAAGTAAAGAGACTTGTTTAGAAACATGTAAGTGAATACAACATTCTCAACATTCTACCCAACCCCAAGACCCAACAACTTAATGTTATGTCCTATCATGCTTTTAGGGGAGGGAGGTAGTGCAGTGAATAGAGTGTCTGGCTTGGGGTCAAGAACACTTACTTTCTGGTTCAAATCTGGTCTTGGATGCTTACTAGCTGTGGGATCTTGAGCATGCTATTTAGTGCTCTTTGCCTCAGTTTCCTTATCAGTAAAATTGCCAAGAAAATTTCAAATAGTAGGACATAACTGAACAGGATTGAATAGCAACATATTGTTTTTAATAGAAGAACTGCACTGGTTTTATTCACAATATGTTTAGTAAAAGTAGTCTCTGTGATCTCCATAGAATAGCCAGAAAAGAAGAACTTATGTTTTAGTGGTTATAGATTTATGTCAAAGGCTGTTGGAAAATCATAGACTATGGGGAATTAGAGAATTGAGTTCTAGTATTGATTCTACTTGATTCTATCTTTGTTCAAGTAAATTTTATCTCCTTAAGTTTTAATTTCCTTATCTATAAAATGTGATAATTTTAAGGCCCCTTACAGATCTAAACTTTGGTAATTTTCCTAAGGAATTTAGAGTATAATTCTGTCCCTTCACTGATGAAGATGCAGAGGTCTAGTGAGGTAAAGAGAGGAGGGTTGAGATTTGAACCCTAATACTCTAACTTTAAACTCATTATTCATTCTTCTGAACTATGCCCTTTGTAACAATATATCCACTGGAGAATTTTATCATTGGAAATAGTTTGGATTAATTCCCTTATAATTTAAATAATTCATTTAATCATAACTTTACCCATCTAAAGCTCCATTGATTCTACAAAGCATTTAGAATTTAAATTTTAAAAAAATCTATCCAATGACAAAGCAGTCATCATAGAGGAGAAAAGATGCATGTACCTTTTCATTCTCTTGACTGGTCATGTTAGTAAGTATAAATGATTTTAGTTTCTTTTCCTTATCTATTCCAGCAGATGCTTACTGTGAACTCAGTAGCTTACGTCTACTTTTTGTGCTAATGAAGATCATCATCAGGGTCAAACAGAACATAGATTTAAAGTTGAGAGATACCTTAGATTTCAATAAGTTCAATTCTCTATGTTAAATTTATGA